>NW_023397110.1:1821671-1904943 GCF_011125445.2 Fundulus heteroclitus
CAAAAACGAACAATAACATATTCTAAAAACGTTACCTAGTCAGATGATTTCAATTGCATGATTCAGTTGGTAGGGTCAGAATGGAAAGTAAACAAGACAGAAGCATAGATCCATCTTGCCATATAGCAGTGGTTCTCAAATATTTTCTGTTGCAACCCCTTTGAAGAATGACAAAAAGTCATGCCCCCCAGCCCAACAAAATGGGTCACAACGAAACTTATTGTTTGCGCTCTTATAGCATAACTTTTCAACATCGTCCCATCTTATAAAATATATAATAATTAAAACAGTGTAAAAGATTTTTAGCCTGACACATCCCAGCAGTCAAAACAAACGATGGAACGCAACACAGCAGGTTCTCTCTCAGTAAAGACCGCACACCGTACTTTTGGGTAGGCATGAACCTTATCAATAAAATACACAGAACTAAAATAGACGAGCAGAAAATATGCCAAAAATTACATGAATACATTATCTAGTAAACTGCCTTGACATTTCTCTCTTGTCCTACTATTTTAAAAGCACTTGTCCAGATTAATTGGAAGGTTTAAATTATTTTAATTTGTATAGCAATGAAAATTTATGCTATGTTGTATGATATTTCCTAACTTTTGCATTACTAAAACCAATTGTAAGATCTAAGATCTAAGATCCTTATCCATTCAGTATTTGCATGAACACCCTAAACTTAGATAAGTACATTTTAACTTAGAACTATCCCTATATACCTAAGGGAATGTAAAAGGCTCTGTGACATAATGTTTTAACACATTGTTTGGTGTACAAAACTGAGATCTTAAAGTAAAATTGGAGACACAAGAGTACTGTTTGAAATTTTGTGTAGATCCTTAGCTACCTTTGAAATGGTTGCATATATTCTGTGATGTACTTGGAAAACTGACATATGGTTTTAAAGGGGAAGTCCGGTCAACAAGGAAAAATCAGGGGACCATTAGCTATAACTAAAACTAATACGTTTGTGGTTATTTAATGAACTTATCTTTAATCAATAGGAAAATAAAAACGACCATTACTGCCCAAATATGGGCGGCCATTACTGCCCATATTTGGGCAGTAAGGGTCGTCTGACATCACATCCTGTGACATGGAAAAGCGGAGCGGCGACAGCATTTCTCCGCTTTTTCCAAGCAAAGTCAATAGGTCTGTTCTACATAGCTGCGATCATCAACAATTTTTTCGGATTTCCAGAGGACTTCACCTCTGACATTCGCAAGAGCTATTGTTACAGCAACAATGCTCACGGCATGGCCATTGGATGTTCCAACACAACTGGTAAAAGTAGAAAAAACATTGCTTATTTCAACTGTCTGATTCATGAGTCACCGGGCCTGTCGCTGGATTGCCAACTTAAAGAGAGAGGATTTGCCATCTAACTTCTGGCCAGAGAGAAAACACGTCATATGCAGCGACCATTTCGAATAAGAATGTTTTGAACATGACATGAGAGCAAGGATTTTCGGTAAGTTATTTTTTAATTTAGAATTTTTAATTTAGAATTTGCGGGGATGGTTACCGACCAGAGGGGCAGAGGGATACCACATGTGATGTGGTATCCCTCCGCCCGGCATGTGCTGGAACGCTTTTATATTTTAATATTTATACAATAATGACCACCTGCCCTATTTACTAGGGGGAAAATATAACTCAAGTCACTTCAGTGCGATCGATCCTCCGCTGCAGCGCCGGTAAAGCCGTGATGCTGCGGCGGAGCGCACGCGCACACACACACACACACACACACACACACACACACACACACACACACACACACACACACACACACACGTGTATATATATGTATATTGGGGGGCCCGACTGAGTTTGCACTGGAAATAGGTACGGCTGGATTCCGTCAAAAGTCCGGTTTCTGTCAAGAAAAAATCCATATCGCTATCAGATGATGATAGCTCCACGGAACTCCCATCACTGTCACTAAGTACTTCATCACTCTCTGCTTTGTACAGAGCTCCAGTCGTCGTCATCTTGGAAAGTAGTGCGTAGTTGCTCAACAGCGGGTCCGCTGAGTGACGTCACAAAATGGGAGGTGACAGTACTATTCTTGACCAAGATGGGTTCCTCCACATAAACATGATTAAATGAAAATTATTCTTAATTAAATAAACGTATAATTTATTGCACAGTATGTAGTAGTTTTATATTTAAAGTACTTTCAGCAGTTTGAATTCTGATTTTGACCGGACTTCTCCTTTAAAGGGATTTTTAAAAATTCTTACTAATTTAAAAATATTGCTGTTATGGTGATATAATTATATATCAACCTATATCAGTTATAATAATTATTAAACAAGTAGTTTTCTTCCTTTATCATGGTAATACATTTGATATTTAAATAGCTTAACTTTTTAAGTAAATAAGTAAAATAAGTCACAACGCTAGCTTACTTGCAATTAGTTTTCCACTATAGTATACTACATATCCACTGAAATTACATTAAAAAGTGCAAAGAAAAATCTGTACAAAAAACATAAATTTCAAATAGACCAAGAATTGTCACCCCATCTGTGGAGATTTCAGCAATTACTTTTGTTACCAAACTCAAGAACGCGGAACTAAAATGTTGCAGCTGTATCTAGACAAGTTTCATCTCCACTTGTAACCCCATGAAAACAGTTAAGCTTAATGAACAAACAAAAGGAAGCTTATTTTCTCTCCATAATAAGCATGTTTACTCGCATTTTGACAATAACGGTTTAAATGCATGCGGCATTTGGGGACCATTAAGTGGAAACGACACTGTATGATAATAGAAACAAGCATCAAACACACCTAAATGTGTCAGGATGTTGGCTACTTATCAGCGAGTGCATAATGAGGACCATAGCCCACATTATGACTCCATCTATAATATTTTAACAGCATCACTGCAGCAGCCTCTGGGACAGACAGTGGCCCGTTTAATAAGGTTTATAATAATATATGCCTTCCTACAGCCTTTCATCAGTCTCTAAATTGGCACTATGGGGTTTCTAGTTGACCTATTTACTCATTGTTCTTTTGATCTGGTTAATACAGTGACATTGTAGTGGCACACAACCATACACCCACAAATATGCACCCACATGAGAAGATTTAATGTTTTATATTACCACTGTGGTATGGAGGCCAAGACTGAGGTGGCTAGAGATAGACAAAAAAAATTATTGCCTTCAAAGCTACAAAATTCAAGTATGCATATTTACACACATGAGTCAAAGCCATGCTTAAATATGGGAGGAAAAAATAACTAAAAACAGAAGACAAAATGAGGTGTGTGTGTGTGTGTGTTTTTGTGTGGTGGTGAGCATGCGTGTGTCTGTGTGTGAGGCAGTGAGTGGGCATGCCTGTGTGTCTGAGGGTCATGTCAGATGTATGGTTACGGTCCCTGGGTCTGGACCCCAGGTATTAGTGAAAGGCTGATGAAAAGGATATTTCATTTCTGCCCTTCAGGCTTATGTGCGCCTGTGTAAATCTATGTGTGGCAATGTGTGAATGTGTGTAGATAGATATGTGTGTGTTTTAAACTTGGCTGAGCAGGTGGTGAGATATCAGCGTAATATGACAATAGGGCAGATGGGAGAGGTTGCCAGCTGCATCCCCTTTAGGCCTCCAGGACAGGTCCCTACATCTCCTCACTGACCATACACTGTACAGAGGGTGACACCAAAACACATAGATGAGAAGAGAGCCAGGACATATGGGACATTTAACATTATGGAAAATACTACGATCCTAATTGGGGCATACGGAATTTGGGTTTTCTATTATTTTAACATATTAGAGTATCAAAAAATATATAAAATAATCATTATCAACTTCAAAGCTAAATTTGTCTGGATTTCCCTACTTCTTACACTGTGGTTTATGCCCAATTTTATGTTTGTCCAAAAATGCATTGATGAAAAATGCATTGACAAAGACCGATTTTCACAGATAGGTTATTGGTTTTAGAACTGGATTGTTTCATGTGGAAATTTCTTCAGATTCAGATTCCATCAAGGTATTTTATATTTTTAATTACTGATAATCAAATGCAGCCCTGGCTACTATAAAAGAAAACTGTGACATAGCCTTTTAGTTTAGCAACTATAGAAAGCTTTGAGGCAAATGCTAACTTTAGCATTCCTGGGACTTCATGTACAAAAGAGTGTGCACCTTCCACAGTAAAAGTTGGTGGTAGGGAAAAAAATCATGAAACTTGTGACACACAACAAAAATTCAGAGGTATTAAATTGTACGTAGACATGTCATCATGTATGTTCCCTTGATAAATCCAGATGTTCATGTCCCCTGAATACATAGGCAAATCAATATAGATACCCAGAAGACACTGTTGTGCTATGATGACGCCATGATGAATAGTAATGTCAGACTGAGTTCTGAACAGTAATATGGAAGAGGTGACAAAGGAATTCCACCCTGCTTCAAACATGAGACCCTCACAGGCATAAAGGATGGCCTTTCTCTCAGCAGGATGCCAGCTGTGGACCACAGCTTTGTACATTTTGTCAGCTGTTGCAGGAAAGCAGACGCGAGAGGGTGGATGCCGTCCCTCACCAGACAAGCTGACCGATCATACTATTAAATGGACATCGATCCCGACCACACATGCGTGCTTCTGCTAGGCCGCAGAATCCCAAGCTGCCCAACAACGCTGTTGGTTAGCTCATAGCTGCAGAGCTAAACGCTAGCCTGCCAACAACAAACCAACGATTCTCCCTGCTTCTCAGTGCTCCTTCCTGGAATGGCCAAAGTGGAGAAAACTGACACGAGGCAAAAGACAGGTTTGGCAGAGGGACCCAAAAGGGAAAGTTTAAATGGTTAATTTTGGAAATATTTGTAAACCGTTTGCCAGACCTCTCAACTTTTATCAAAAGTTAAGAGTGAGATTATGCTAATTTGGGGGCGGGGCTTGTTTGGGGGCGGGGCTAACCGGACCCTGGAAGAGCCGGTGGAGTCAACTCCATCTCATTTTTATCCCACCAGACAATGAAGTAGACATGTATTACTTGTGTTAAAAAGAGAAAGAGACATATTAATACTTAATAATAATAATACTTAATTAATTGTTCAGTTAATGGATTAAAACATAAATAATACACAATTGTTCAAATAATACTGAATAATAATAATTAAGTAGATTTTAATTATTGACCGAATTATTATACTGTTACACATTAATCTATGGGTTGTTTATCATTGTAAATCTATAACCTGATTGGTGAATCAGGCTGAGTTTCATCAAGCCTTTATGATCCCCTCAGCAGCAACACTAAAGCACACAGAGGTTCCCGCTGCATCTTTACGCACGATCCAGCTGCTGATGTCTCCCTCTTTTCAGCTCAATGCACTTCTAGACTGTTACAGTTTATAACCATTATCACCTTTCACAGCGACAGGTTTCTCAGTCAGTTGCCGCGCTGACCAGACAAATCTCTATTGCTCTCGTCAGTGCGCTCTGGGCGCCCAGAAAGCACCTGCTCCGAGTCCGAGGGAAAGGAGGGGAGGGAGAGGAGCAAGCGTGGAGGCACAGAAATACGGTGCATGTAGTTAAAAAATGCAGAATTAATCAAAACGAAACTTATAAACTGACCAAGTGGCGTTTTAAGCTGCATCTGGTTAGCAGAACTGTTTTTATGATCAGCGTGCAGCCATGACTGGTTCTGAATGAACCGGTCATCTCGCAGCAGCTCCACCCCGCCCCCTCCCCTCCTCCTGTGTACGCGGTACAGGACCTTACCGGCTCACTTTCACCACTGTTAAGACTAAAATTATTCATAACTCTGATCACTCTTCCTGCTGCTCTGTTAACACGAACTGCAGCAGGAATTACTGATGGCCACAAGCTGGGAAATAAGCCGAAACAGCTCAGCAGTAGGCGGAGTTTTGTCGTCCGCAGCCCAGAGGGGCTTTGTGATTTTTATGCGTGAGAAATTCCATGTTTGCGTGTAAAATGGCATGTGTTGCGTGTGAGCGTGTGAAGTCAGTGAAATGCGTGTGTCACACGGTCAATGCGTGAGAGTTGAGAGCTATGCGTTTGCACACGGTGTCTTTGAACAAAGGGGCTAACAGAGGTAGCTCATTGCTAGCATTCACTAGCAATGAGCTACCTCCGTTTTTATGCCACTACCACTAGTGTTTTTATGGTTATAAAAAAGGTTATCTCCACAAAGGTTTCATACATTGATGGGACATTAATGTTTACATTATCCAGCCCACGTATTATGACTAAAAATAAAGCTAAAGTTTTATTTGTTAGCGCCAAATGCCTGCTAGCCAAAATGCTATTAGCTCCTGCTAACATCCGGTTCCAGACATGTCAAAAGGAGCTTGTTTTAAAGCATAAAGCTTAGCCGTTCTGCTCGGCCATCCTTCAATGGTGCGATGAGCCTTATTCCCGCATTAATGTGGATTAATGATTTCTGGAAATCAAAACAATTTCAGAAAGTATTAGGCGAAAGTCCAGTCGCCTCCGATTTAAGCCTGTTTACTCTTGCGATGACCCAGATAATTCAGAATTGGCACAGGCACTATTAACCTTGTTTACTGTATGTTGTATGTTTTATGTTACGCTGTAGTTTGTATATTCAGAGGTAATTAGTTGTGTGGCTGATTAATTATAGTTGTTTTGTAAGCGTGGACAAGATGGTTGGGTTTGTGATTGCAATGTTGTGCTATGAAAGCCATGATGAAAATAAAAATCAGACTGAATTGGCAACATATAACCAGAGGATAAATCAAAAGGGGGTTGTGAGCAGAGGAATTTCACACCCATGCAGAGACAGCCCCTCAAGGCACGGATTCCCTGCTATGAGGGGCCTAGACCACTCACACTCAAGCCCCATTTATACTACCCTTTTTTAACTGTGCCGAGAATGGTCCGAGCTCGGTAACAGAGATAACTATCGAGTGTAAATGGAATGCAACTAAACTGAACCGTGCCAGACACAACCGAACCGCACTAAATCTAGACCAGTTTGATAGTAGGGCTCGGCACGGTTTTTCAGTGGCTCGGTTCTCTGATAACAAGGAGCGCATGAGCAGACCTAGACTGTCTCATTCCGCCTACTTCTACACTTCGAACACTTAGTTTTAAGTATATAGTGTAGATAACACAAAAAGTCAGTGCACTGAAGGTACCCGGATGACCCCCTAAAAACGGGCACAAAATGCAGTGTGTAACGATGGACCCTACTCGCACTAAATGGACGCCATCTTGACTACAAAGCGGAAAGGGAGGGGCTAGGGACGTCGGGAAGATGTTCCCATTTTGAAAATAATGGCGGACAATTCAGCCAAGACAGCCGGAGCTGCGACACCGCAATCATATAAATGTACGTAATGGTGGTAATACGAGGCATTGCACTCTCGTCTAATGCATCACTTACAAAATACAGGAACATACCTCATGTTCAGCCAATAGTAGGAGGATCCTGCGTTGACGTCGGAGGCGATTTATTTTCCACATGCTGTGAGTGTTAACGATTGGTTAAAGAACGTGTGTGTTTGTAAACAGACGCCGGCATATAGTTTTGGCGGGCTGACAATTCGCGTTCATGTGTGTTGCGTTCGTCACGTCATCCCGTCATTTCCGATAAGCGTTTCAACATAAGTGTTCCTTTTGGAACACTACTAACGATCGAAAGTGGGCACTACGGCAGTAAGTGGTCAGTGCACATTAGCAGTGCACTGACGGAAGTTGTCGGAATGAGACACAGCCCTAGACATCTCCTTAATGTCAGCTGACTAATTTCGCAGTTTCAGACATTTATAAAAATACTAGCTTCCCTACTGTGCCACACAATTTCCAGTGATGATTCTGCTTAGCAGTGTGATTAACCTCATCGTCTGTTGTTGTTTCCTGCATCTGTAAGCCCTGATTAGACTATCGTTTGTCTTATCCACCCAAAAGCCGATGCTGTGAAGTAAAATTACCAAAGGTTGCCTTCTTTGCCTGACTCTCTGCAAAGAACAAATTATCACAATTATAACCAAACATAACTTCCTGAATTTTATGGGTGCTGCCATTTTTATTTGCTTGATTCCCTCCTTCAATCCTAGAGAGCAGTAGTACCATAGATCGTCACTAGGAGGCGAGGAACCGTGCTAGCGTGATGTGTAAATGGTTGTAAGAACTGATCCAAGCTCGGTCCGAACTCGGCATGGATTGGTTAAAAAAGGGTAGTGTGGATGGGGCTTCAGTCTCTTCATTTTCTTCCTCGGGCTCTGGAGGAGAAGCTGGCTGGGGAGACCAGCAGCCATGCAGATCTTTACATGGGGTCCAAGGCCCACAAGCCAGCACGAGGGAGAAATCTGTCTTCGTCCAGAGGACCTGACTGGCATCGGAAAAACTCCCGATTAGAATCAGAGTTAAGTTTGCAGTTTAACTTCTGCGCAACCAGACGCTGAAGTAAAGAATGCCAAAACCAGCCTTGTTTATTCTCATCAGCTGTTGCAGGAAGCTGATTTCACACAATGTGGAGCGGCCAAATGCCAACACAGGACTCAGTATCCCAAGCTGGGAGCAAAAGCCGATCTGGAGTGGGCCTTGGACCGGCCTACCCTGACCACGTTTCGGCTAGCTCAGAGCCGCATTTCTGCTGCTGCTAAGCAGCTATCCCCTGTTTTCAACTTCTTCCTTGGATGGCCAAAGTGAACTGAACTCACAAAATTAAATGTTTTTTTGGAAATTCTGTGTGATGCGGTTACATTGTGTTTTTAACCACATGGAGCAACTGAGTAGCTTCCGCTAGCATTTTGATAACATGTCATTGCCGATGTGATTCAAGTTTTATGGTTATAAAAAACGTTATTTTCTGTGTTACCCGGTGTACTCATTACGACTAAATTAAAGCCAAAGTTTTTTTAATGGTAGCGCCGAAAGTCCGTTAGCCTAAATGCCTCAGACAATAATGGCAAGTGTTGACATTGATGCCGCAATTTTAACAGTGTAGTACAATCTTCCAAATATCAATTCTTTAAAAGAACACCAGAGAACGGGTTTGAAAGCTTCTGTTAATGGAAACAATAGCCCCATTTACACTACCCTTGTTAAACTGAGCCGAGTAGAGACCAGTCCGAGCTTGGATCAGTTAACCAAGCCGAGACGACCGTTTACACACCACACTATCCCGGTTCCTTGGTTGCTCCTCGCCTCCTAGTGACGATCTGCGGTACTGCTGCTCTCTGGGATTGAAGGCGGGACAAAGCAAATCAAAATGGCGGCGCCCGTAACATTCAGGATGTTATGGTTAGACAGAGTCGGCGTTTGGGACGTGGATAAGGCAAACAAATGTCTAATAAGGATTTACAGACGCAAGAAAACAACGACAGACACTGAGGTTCATCACGCTGCTAAGCAGAATCATCTCTGGAAATCGTGTGGCATGGTAAGGAAGCTAGTATTATCATGCATGTCTGAAATTTGTCTGAATGAAGTGTGAATCGGGACGTGCAGCCAGACACACCGGAAAAACCGCGGACAGTCTGCTGACTGTAAGGGGATGACGCGGTCTGCTCATACGCTCTTCATTATCAGATAACCGGAATAAAAAAAAACAGTCCGAGACCTCCCCAGGAACTGGTCTGCAGTTAGCGTGGTCCGGTTATGTCTAGCGCGATTCAGTTCAGTCTGCTAACCATTTACACACAAGAGTTATCTCGGTTACCGGGCTCGGACTGGTCTCGGCTCGGTTAAAAAAGTGTAGTGTAAACGGGCCTAATGTTTTTGCCCTTCCCCCAACTCAATTTGACAAGAGCTTGATCCTCCAAACGGCTCCACTGGCTCCATTTGTCTGCCAGTAAAGATCACGGATAAGTGGTTTATCCAGTCATATGCAAGGATTTTTGATTAGGTCCCTCCTTCTGAAATACATCTCCAATGGAGCAATCCGAATGGATATATTGAGCTCTGCAGAATGAAATCCATCTGGCAAGAGTCAGGTTGGCTTGAAATTCCCTCAGAATTCCCTCCTTCAGACTATAAATTGCACTCTTTCATAGTTTGGCTGATCCTGCGACATTACAGTCTGTAGCTGCAATATGGCACTCTAGGCTTGTGAAAACTATATCCTGATCCTGTACCACTTAAAAAAGAGATTGAAACATTAACCTGTAGACAACAAAGACTGAATGTCTTTGTTGTATTTGTACTGTCTTTGTGTACTGTCTGTTTATTTACATCTGGTGCCACCCACTTTAAATCCTTTCCACTGATCAATTTGACCTTTGAAAGTATGTGGCCCCGCTCTGAACAAAACCAAGGGATTCTTTGATAAAATATGCACTGTAATTATACCCATAAGACTATGTGTTTATGTTTTAGTGGTTACTTTTATTTTCTATGAAAATATAGTCAGGTCTGCATGGAGAGGTTGATGTAAATATTATTTTTTGTCCGATCCAAAGCCAGTGGAGTGGAGGCCGGGGGTTGGGCTTTAGAGTTTCATTTAAACATTCTGTTCCGTCTCTCTTCGAGGTCGGCCGTGTTTTCCTCTCCTCTCCAGCTTTCATCCCCCCTCCCCCTCTCCTGCTTCTGCTGCTATGTCTTGTCTTTCTGAGCACTTTCTTCATATTAACGGAACTCTGAAAAACATGGATCTGGTAAGCTGGTTTCTCAATGCTATTGATACATTTTTTTCGACGGGTAGGCAACGAAAGGGGGACCAGTCCGATCCTGATTTTACCCATTTTGTGGAATACACCCTATATTCTTGGATGGAAAATGGTGTGTCTTTCCATTTTGTCATTCCTGGACGTTTGTAACGTTTGCATGTGTGACCTTGGGCACCATTGGTTATATGCCGATAACCTCGTTTTACCAGATCACAGATAAGTTTGTAAGAATGGTCAGAGGCACTGTTGCAAGTAAAATACCATTTTTATTAAAATTCTAAAGTTCCTGTGGGCAAGTCAGTTTTAGTCTAATAAAAGATCCACCTTAAAAATAGGGGTCCATGCTGACCCTGGAATCCTTATAGCTGTGAATTACTTAAAACCCAATTAAGCTAGACTGCTTGGGAAGGAATAATAAAGAAAAAGACAAAATACAACTAAATACACCCAAGTGGCCCCCAACAAAAGCACACTCACACCACAAGCCCTGGTGAATACAACAAAAGAAAAACTCCCCTTCCCCTAGTCTCCTCAATCTAAATAAAACCAGCACAGGACCCAGGGACAGCATATATCCCCAGGTGGGTTAAAAACAGGCCAGGGAACTAAACAATAAAAACCCTTCTTTTACTAAAAAGTAAAAATAAAACTCTAAAACAGTACTGAAACAGTAATTAAAACAATGGCTGAAACAGTAGCAGGTCAACCTTCTCTGCAGTAAAACCAATCCATGGTGTTCTGACAGTCAGTCTCAAAAGGTGCTGCTTCTGCAGGCACCCCAAAGCAGGATCTGATCTCCTCGGTGAGCTACCTGCTCTTAAATGTAGGTGCTCATTACAGCCAGGTGTGCTCCATCACAGCCTCTACCATATATGGGCACAAGGAAGGGTGTGCAGCACCATGCTTCAGGGCCATAGTGCCCCAGCTACACATGTTTGGATTCAGTATACTTGGATTTCTACTTATTGTATCTGGTGGATTTTTGATGTATTTGCAAATATAGCGGATGTTGCTAGCCATTTGGCCTTGATCAGGCTGCCGGCTGCATATGACGTGCTCACTAAGGTGGTGAAAGGACAGTTCTGAAAGGTGGAGGAGCAGAGCTGAAAAGCTGGATGTGCTGGAACGCAGACTGGCTTCGGTGGTTCAACTCAAGTGGAGTTTTGGGATAAAATCTGGAAGTGAAACACGGAAAAGCCCAACAATTTGGAATATTGGATTTCACCATTTGGAGCCAGCAAAAGACTTAAAGCTGACAGGACAGTCAGTGCAGCTTGTTTGGTCTATGCCTCCCTTTCTCTACTCGTGGTTTATTATTAGGAACGAGCTCAGAACTGTACCCTACTACCTCCTCCCCTGCTGACATCTGTGGATGCTTTCTGAACTGTTGGCTGGCTGATAAAATCAAGGACAATGGCCTCTGGAGAGTGTTCACGGAAATATAAACACTTTCACCCAAACAGACACACATAACTGATGCTCATATAAACTGATGAACTTTCACGCGACTAGTCTCAAACGTTTACCTTCTGGTATATGTGTCTCGTCTTATTTGTGTTTTTTGTGCAAGAGGTTTTTGATATCTAAAACTGTATCCTGTTATAGGATAAAGTATGAATTATGTTTTTTTCCGTCCCACCTTCCTTTTTTGTGGTTCCTTGGCAGCAAGGCCTCATTAAATCGTCTTCCCCTGAAATGTTTGTGATGTTTGTTTGTTATGTTATGGCGGTTGTACTGAAAAAGCAATTTCCCTCTGGGATTATTAAAGTATTTCTGATTCTAAAACTCTGACAAGCATGCTCCGCACAGCATTCAAGTTCCTTCTGCATTTTTCAATAAAGTTTTCGCCTTCTGAACATCTAATTAGCTTAGCTTTATTTCTTCTGGAGTAAAAGTATCTAGTTATAGTTACTTCTCCCAAAAAGCACCTGAACAGCTAACCCATTTCCTGCACTATCAAAGAAGCTAGGTACAAGTCAAAGTAACTATGCAGTTACTTTTTCACATCTAAAATGTCAATAAATTAGGATGGATTACCCATTCTTGTCACTTTCAGTCACTTCTGTTAAATACTCATAATTTCAATCACCAAATGTAAAATGTTTGATAATTAAATGGGATAAATATCTGAAAACACATGCTAATCTATATCATTTTAGTGTGTGTGGTGGATCATCTGAGTCAAGACACCAATGAATTGCAATGCATTTATGTGGATATGATTATTATGTTCAATGTTAATAATAAAAGAATAATACAACAAACTAGATGTTTCAGAACTTCATTATAACAGGTTACAACTGACTATAAAATGGTTAAATAGAAATAAAAAATATTGCTTTTCAAGCATAAACCAACGTAAAATACAATTTATAGCATATTTAAACAGAGGTCACCTCATTCCAGCAACCAGGTAGAATGTACTTGAAGTATTTTTGTGATATTTTGTGTTTATGCCAAAAAATAACAGCACATTACTGAAGAAGAAAAGTGTAAAATTAAGGGACCTAGTGTTAGATATTACATGAAGCTACAGCTTCCTGGAGTTGTTAAAAGCAGGAGTACAAAGTACAAAGTACAAAGCCATCACTTTGTACTTTGAACATGGCTGAGATTCACAAGAAACAGTAGAAAGAAATAGGACCAGAGTGGATTTGGGAAACAATTTTGATGCAATCCCCCCAAGGAGCAGAAGACCAGGTAAGGTAGTCTTACACATGCACAGCTACTCAAAAATAGACTTGGGGACCTGCCAGAAAAATCACAGAGACTACCTTTAACTGGACGTAAAAACCAAAAGCCCTAAAGGCAGGATTAAAGGTACTGTTGCCCCCCCCCCCCCCTCATGTTTTCTTCAATAGTTTTTTTATCATTTAATTTAAAAAAATCTACATGAACTTTTTAAGAAGAATGCAGAGCAAGTTTAAAAAGTGACTCTTGATCATGTGTATTCAGATAGTTCATTGCATTAAATTACACTTTTTTTATTTTATCTTTGCAAGGTTTTAAAGACTCACAGGTGTAACAGGATTTGCCCCAGATGAGCTGCATTTGCATATTTAATGCAATCAGGCACCTAAAAGACCTGATTTTGACTGAGGGTGACACTCCTGACATGCCAATAAACTTTTCCTTTTTTTGGTCATCGTACTTTACGTGTGAATGATAGAATAACATGACATTTCAGTTTTAGTACAGTACACCGTACTGGAGTTAAACTCCATTCAAATAGATAAATACATATAAATCAGCCTCACAATCAATTGAAGGAATTAATTCAACACTTTTACTACTGACTTATATCACACTAAAACAAAACACATTTAGATATCTGTCTATTTCTGATTATTTAGAATTTACTTAGCTACAACTTAAGAATTTATATTTCAAAACTAAAAACATTATAAAGATAATCAACACAATCAATCACATTTATTACTTAACTAATATCTTCAAAGTACTAAATAACAAAGTGAGGAAACTAAAAATGAAAACAAAACAACTAGGCAAGGCAAATTTATTTATATAGCACAATTCAATACAGAGACAATGCAAAGTGCTTTACATCATTAAAATATAGAAACAAAAGCGAGTAGGGATAGAATGTAGAAACAAAAAAGAACATTAAAAACAGTAAAACGGTTTAACTAGAACATTCAAAGGCAATTTTAAACAAATCTTGATTTAAAGGAACTCAGGCTTTCCACACTTTTACAGTTTCCTGGAAGTTTGTTCCAGATAAGTGGAGCATCGGAACTAAATGCTGCTTCTCCGTGTTTGGTTCGTGTTCTAGGTATGCAGAGCAGACTGGAGCCAGAAGACCTTAGTGGTCTGGAGGGTTGATACACTGATAACAAGTCTGTGATGTATTTAGGTGCTAAGCCATTTAGGGATTTATAGACTAACATAAGTATTTTTATTTATAAGTCTATTCTCTGAGATACAGGGAGCCAGTGTAATGACTTTAGAACTGGGGTTATGTGCTCTACTTTCTTAGTCTTAGTGAGGACGCGGGCAGCAGCGTTCTGGATCAGCTGCAGCTGTCTGATCCACTTGCAGGCAGGCCTGTGAAAACACCATTGCAGTAATCAATTCTACTAAATATAAATGCATGGATTAGTTTTTCCAGATCCTTCTGAGACATTAGTCCTTTAATCCTGGAAATGTTCCTCAGGTGATAGAAAGCCGACCTCGTAATTGTTTTTAGATGCTTTTGAAGGTTCAGGTCTG
This sequence comes from Fundulus heteroclitus, assembly GCF_011125445.2. Classification (NCBI taxonomy): domain Eukaryota; kingdom Metazoa; phylum Chordata; class Actinopteri; order Cyprinodontiformes; family Fundulidae; genus Fundulus; species Fundulus heteroclitus. Next base: position 1,836,534 of record NW_023397110.1, read on the forward strand.
AGTCCATCATTACACCCAGATTTCGGGCCTGATCAGTGGTTCTTAGCTGAAGCGACTCACGCTGTGTGCTAACTTTTGATCTCTCCTCTATTTGTCCAAAGATTATTACTTCAGTTTTGTTTTTATTCAATTGAAGAAAGTTTTGACACATCCAGGCATTGATTTCTTCTAGGCATTTACTCAGTGCCTGAACTGGTTCATAGTCACCTGGTGACATGGTGATGTAAAGCTGTGTGTCGTCTGCATAGTTATGGTAGCTGATGTTGTTGTTTTTTATGATCTGAGCTAGAGGGAACATGTAGATATTGAAGAGGAGGGGACTCAGGATGGACCCTTGGGGAACCCCACATGTGATTTTTGTCGTCTTTGATGTAAAGTTACCTACTGATACAAAAAACTCCCTGTTCTTTAAGTAGGATTTAAACCAGTTGAGAGCTGTACCAGAGAGGCCGACCCAGTTTTCAAGACGCTCTAACAGGATGGAGTGATCGACAGTATCAAATGTTGCACTGAGATCCAATAGTACCAGGACGGTGGTTCTTCCACAATCTGTATTTATATGGATTATGGATATCATTAAACTATACCAAATATTTTAAACACTAATCATTGAAAGAGGGTAATTCTTATGACAAGAAAACAATAATCTGAATAATTTGAAAGATTAGCAAAACTAATGATAAATTTAGTAAACATGAGGAACTTAAAAGTTTTTCAAAACCGAAAGGGTAAGATGTTCCCTCATTTTTGTTCTTAATATCCAACTTTAACCTAAAAGGAAAGATTTGGGAAAGTTTTTTTCATTTTTTTTCAGAAAAAGCTTTGAATCATCCAACTACATGAGCAACAGCATAGCTTTGGCAAAACCAACACACAACTACGCATGAACTATTTGAAAGCTGCCTGGCTCTCTAATTGAGCTAAAACAATCAATACTTATATGGTATATATTGTCTGCCACTCAAACAAAAAAAAACTAATAACCTACAGCTTCATGTCCTCTGTTTTTCATTTTTTTTAAGCATATACCTGTATGAGTAATAAAAACAACATTAGTTTGCATCAGTAGTCCTATGAGACTCTGTGGAGTTACCTGGAGAAAAGAGTTAAAGTGGGTCACAATTCACATCCAAAGGAGTAGTTGGTTTGATACAGATCAAGTATGCAAAGATTGTTCCTGTCTGTGTTCATGGCAAGTTGAAGAGCATGTATGTGTTTGAGAGTCAGACAAGACATCTAGTCACTTAAATGTTCTTAGCTCTATTAGCCCTTGTGTGACTGCAGTTATGCAAATAGTAATTTTTATCAAATCTAACTGTAACATATGATGATTTTGCACACAATCATTTGAAAGCACTTAGAACGTGGGTCTCCCTCTAAGGGCGTGAGAATCTCTTGGTTTGTAAATGTATGTTTGTTTGCACTTGTGTGTATAAATCCTGTGTTTGTAGCACACTGAGCCCAGGGACATTAGTGATGCCACCACTGTCCCAGTTTCTCACATCCATCCTGAAAAACATGTTGATTCATTCAAACCTCTTCCTCCTCACTCTCTCTAGTCCCTCCTATTCTCTTGGGAATGACTGAAGGAGATGTACAACCATACCTGATGTTCATCACCCACACCTACAGTGTTTGATTTTCCACTTTCCTTCATTTTTTCCCCGCCTCCTAGTATTGTTCTAAACCATCTCTCTCCCAACTGTCTGCCAGGATACTATGAGGAGATTCACCAACATAAACAGCTGGAGATACATTTGGGCTGAATAAACACATAGTAATAGCCATAAAGAAGTTTTGAATCTTGCCTTTTTCAGTTCTAAGTGCAGCAGTTGGTTGTGCATTGAATTCTCATTTCAAATCTATAAATAAAGTAGAATTATAATGAGCCTTGTTTGGTTAAAACACATTTAAAAGACATTAAACTAAATATCTAAAGCAGGGGCAACCAACATGGTGCCCGTGGGCACCAGGTAGCCCCCAAGGACCATAAGTGGTGCCCACAAGCCTATTAAAAAAAATAGTACAACCCTCCAGTGAGCTGCATGTAAAATGCTATTTTATTCAGTTGCTATTAACATATATTTTAAAATGACAAAAGCATTAAAACATTTATATTATGTAAAGTTAAGGTGAGCTTGGGCTCTTGTAGTTCAAAGGTCAGTACAGGTAGCCCTTCATATGACAGTACCGATGAAGTAGCTCTCAGTTTCAAAAAGATTGGTGATCTAGAGACATGTCATGCACTTAAAAACTAGCAAAATATTAAATTATCTTCTTGTCTTTGACAGGGCAAAACACAATGTTGACATCACATTTCACCAGGACTAATAGTATAAACCATTAATAAATGGATATCCACAACTAAAATCTTACATTTCACTACTCAGCAATGAGGGTGTGTGGTGTAAGCACATTACTATGTTCAATCCTCTTCCTTGCAGTTCTTGAGATTTTTTTTGAGGTAGATTAGCATTTAAATCTGAAGATGGTGCATTAGGGCAAGGGTGTCAAACTCACTGATGGAGCCCAGATACAATTTTACCATGGGCTGAATATAGCCGTTAGGCCTGAGCTTGACATATCTGTCTTAGAAATGTTGACTTGCTTTACATGTTCAGCAACACAACTTAAACATTTAGAGCTGTTTGTGTAATACAGTCCCTTGCAACAACTCCCCTCACAATATGGGAGTAGACTATTTGAGAGTTTGCACCATTTCATTCACAGAAAATGCCTACAACTTTGAAGATGAATTATTTATGATGGTGAAGCAAACAACAATTAGGAGAAAATAAAACTTCTGCATGCAAGACTTTTCTACAACAATGTCTCAACAACTTTGTTCTTGACTTCTTTGGATAACTACTTGGTCTGTATGGTGTGATACCTCTTGCTCACCCCTCACTCACACAAACTCCATCATCTGTGCATACTTTGTTCCAAATAAAACCCATAGTTGTTGAAGGTGTATTTTCAAAAGGCTCCATGTGTCATGACTGAGAACCCTCCTCCATCAGAAATAAGGACTGAGACTATTTTTGACAGATGATAGAGCAAAACGCATAAAAACCAGATGAGCCAGACAGTAAGTCAGACACAGGAAGTGTAAAGCGGATCTGGTATTTCAAAATAAAAGAGGGAGAGCGGTGGGGCTGTCTAGGTGCATGAACAGATCCAACATGCATTCAGTTCATATTGCTGCATAGCAAATTTTGGAATTGAAAGATGGAGCGTAGACAGCTTTAGGGGTGCTGCAGCCTGTGGGGCCTATCAGAAAAGCAGCGTTTATACTCACAGACTGTATGACTGCACACAGGTGGACTAAATTTTGCAAATTATTTGACATTTACAGCAGAATTTCTATAGGGTTCATAGTGTTGTGCAATTATGCACTGTTCTAAGTTATCTAAATGTTTAATAAATAACTCTTGGTCTGTTAGGTATTGTCCAGTAAATATCAGCCCAAACAGCTGATATTTGGCAATAGTTGAAAGGGTGATTTGAGCACTGGCCTTTTTTAACAGCAAACTCTACACACATATAGAATAAAGGAGTGATAACTTCTCTTCAAGGTTAAGAATTTATTAACAGAAATAAAATTTAAATCCGCATCTTTCTGCATAGGTGGCTGATTATGGAGCGGTCTGGTCAGCCTCTGCATCACAGTGGTGGTCATCTGTCAAACACAAGACTGCACAAGACCACAATCAGTTTAGAAAACAGCATAAAACATCAAGACTACTTAAAACTACGTTAACACCAAGCTAATAGAACACCACCTGCATCATTACTCATACTCATTCAAATATTCATATCACACATTTCTTCTAGTTTTTACAAACAGCCTGTTCTAGTACCTGGGATGCCATTTGTAAGGTTACACAGTCAAGATATAACAGCAATAGTTTGGGTTCTACAAGAGGAAAAAATGGGTTTTCGTTTTTAAAGTCAGATTTTCACCATGTTATACATTTGTAAATGTATAACACCGTTCCAAACTAAATACTTAATTACACTGCTAACTTTAGATTGTAAGCTATATATTAAGATGCAAACCAAGCATTTAGTTTTCAAATGAAATATTGAACTCCAAATTAAATGTTTAGTTTACAAACTAGACGTTTACTTTGGAGCTAAATATTAAGCTTGGAACTGTGACTTATTTATAGATTTATGAATAACAAAAATATGAATAATGAACCCTGCCTTTTATGTCATATGACAGGCTAAACATTTTGCTGTAAATCTTTCATTGTATAACTTTACAAACGGAACCCCAAAAACCTACCAGCAGGGATGAAAAATATTCAGATAATAATTGACAGACAGAACAAAGCTAAAAGACGGCTGTCTTAATGTGAAAGCATATGTTTTATCAAGAGCGACACAAACATAAACACTGTAAACATCTCTTAGCTTACCTGTGTCTCCTGTCCTCTTGACATCTCCAAGGAGATTTTAATGGAACTTCGTAGCCCAGACACTTTTCTGGCATCGTGTGGTCTTCTATCGGTCTTTTGTCTATGAAACTAAAAGAACAAACATACCATTGTTTTGTTGGTTTCTTCAAATTTACAACTTTTAACCACAGGCGGAGGGATATCTCATTCTTCTGGGAGTGAAGAAAGTAGGGCGCCTGGTATCCACAGCTCTTGTACGCGGTCGATGATTAAAACACTTCTGCTCCACATAAACCTTTCTTCTACAACCGTTATCATGACAGCCTCCAACCGGACAAACGATCTTGGCCTTCCATGAAATCATGATGACGAGTAATTTGGTACGAAGTAGCTGCATGAGTCGCTGTCCAGCTGACTCGCCAGTGACAGGAAGTGATGGATCGGAAGTCTCGCATGGAAAACCATCACTCACTGTCACTGTATTTCCGTTGAAAATAAGGTGGATACTTGCGAACATAAAGTAAAACTTCATCCATTCCCGTAAATTTGCTATTTTTGTTCCCAAGTAGATGACGCACATGCTTCTTCTTCGTCTTAAATGAGTCAGACTAAAAGCATACTAGCGCCACCATCTGGATAAGTTATCACGTTTTTACAAGATAATTATCACGTTTTTACAAGATAATTGTCATGTTTATACAAGATAAGTAACAAAAAAAAATATTTTCCAGTGGCAGCATTACGCTTCCGTAAAAATGACATCCCAACCATCATGCAAACATACAAATGGCATTCTAGCCGCTGTTTAAAAATCTAAGTGACATTATATGAATGATTAAGTTGTTTTTAATCACCCTAGGTTGAACCTGTGAGAGAATTCTGTAATAAAGCCACCAAAAAATATTTGGCACAAATTTATTTTTGAATATGAGGCATTGGGATTTAATGTTTATTAACTAAAACACCACATTAGGTCAGTTAGTCAGAAATCAGTTGGTTATGCAAGCGCATAGAAAACCCACACTGAAAGGTAGCTAACCGAAATAAGTTACCTCAGGTATTAGTGATACAGATTGCTCTTTGTAAAGGATATATATTGACAGATTGTGCATGTCAGTATGTGCCTATCCTAGTGTGTGCACCCAGGGATTTTGCTATGTGTATGCCCCTTTTGGCGCAGAAACAGATTGCTGAACAGACAAATATGTCCATCAGCAACAGACTCCAGGCCTTCAAGTATGACTAATCGACACAACAGAGAAAGAGTGTGTGTGTGTGTGTGTGTGTGTGTGTGTGTGTGTGTGTGTGTGTGTGTGTGTGTGTTTGGGTAAATGTGTGCAGAGTGTGGGGAGATGGGGCTTATGGGGGCACGAATTGAGTGGAGAAACAAATTAGGATTGTGGTGCTGGTAAGGGTGTAGGCGAAGGAGTTCAGCAGTCTAGGAAGCCAGAAAGATGCAGAGACAACAACTAATTATGTCAGAGTGAGGAAGAGATTATGTTCTGATTGCATAGAGTAAGTAAAGTCGGAAATGACCAGCTTGAGAAAGATTTACAAAGATAGAGTGGCAGGTGGGTGCGGGAGAAAGGCCAGGAAATAAAGAATGGAAACATAGGCACACTATACTGACCTAAAGGCTCCTGACTGACTAATAAATAAAGAGGAAGAAGGGCAGGAGGAAAAGAGGAGAGGCTGAAGGCGGATAAAAGAGGGGCAAATATAGGTCAACATCACTGAAGAAAGCTTTTTTTTCTATGGCATGAACAGGTTACATAACAGTATTTTCATATATTTCTTAAAATTATTTACAGCTTTACTTAATAGTTTATTTTGCATTATCTGTCAAAGACTCACTTGTACATAAACGTTAACCTAAATTACAATTGCACTAGGAGTTTTAACCATCCGTCATTCACCACAAGCCAATAAAAATTCTCAGTATATTCTGTTATTAACTCAAAAGGATATAATTTGATGATGCTTAGAGACCATTCAATTGCTGATTCAAAACAATCATGGAACTACAGCGATTAAGCTAGTTGGAATTTATTATGCCCACGGACACCAAGAAGCTCTCAAGGATCACATTTGGTACCCACGAACCTGTTCTAAAAAAAACACAATCCACAGTGAGCTGCATCTAAAACTTTATTTTAGAGAAAGACTACCTTTCATCAACCTGATGTTGAGCTCCCTTTACATATTCTCTGGCAGATTCAAGCTAGGACTCTCTTCTGGACTACTCAAAAATCTTAATAATGAGTCTAGCCAAAAGAGATATATTGGAAAAATGAAGACACTTTAAACCTAAATCTGCCATAGGGGTCGGAGCACAGATGTAGTATGCATAGATTCTTCACTCCGCAATGTTTACACAATGTGCAAATGTGTTTATGCCAAAATACTTAAAAAAACAATGATAGACATGATATTACGTATTAATTGTTCATTATTTATTGTTCATATTTTTCCCATCTTTCTTTCTTTCTGTAACACACACACACACACACACACACACACACACACACACACACACACACACACACACACACACACACACACACACACACACACACACATCTAATCCTGAGCTTTGTGTGCACACCGCAAACAATAATTCTTTCATATTTTTGTGTGCTGTTTATGTCAATGTGCATACAGGTTGTTGTTTTTTTTAAAAGACTTGAAAAGGGTTAATTTCCAGGTCAGTCATGTCTTACATTTGCTTGCAACTGGGTCAGGGGCTTGAAACATAACTGCTTTGCACACATTTTTTTGCATGTGCTGACACTCTTTAACCCCAGGGTACTTCATTTGGCGATGTGATTCAGCCTTAGTTTGTCAAATACATAGGCAACAAATTAATAAGCATTAAAGTACGGTTTATGGGTTGGGTTTCTTCAACGTTCTCAGGGCGGAAAAACTAATTTTCATAACCAATCTTAGCTAAAGGCACTGCATAATCTACTTTCAGCAGTTATTGCCGATTATTGCAACCGTAAACTGCATAAAATACGGGCATCATTGCTCCCTCTGCATTTACTCCTGTCGGCTCCTATGAGAGCCTAGAGTAGAAAATACCAAGCCAATACGACGGCGATGCAGGATGCGCTTCAGCATGTAATGAGGCATCAAGTATATTGGATGACACAATGTTGACATAAGCTGTGTCTCAATTCGCAGGCTGCGTCCTTCGAAGGACCTAGCCTACACAGCCTTAGGAAGACCCAGCCATCGGAGGATGCTCCGGAGGATCCTAAACCGTTGGTAAATGGGACGGTCTAGCCTTTGGAGCACTTCCTGGTTGCGACACGACGTCATCACGTCTGCCCTAAGCCTAGGAAAAATAGCGCCAGACGACAAAAAAATGGATATGGAAATTTTTATTTTATTTTATTTTTTATTTACTTGTTTTTGGAGAAGGAGAGTCGGTTTAGACGGCATTGGCAGCAGCAAAACCAGCCACAAATTTTTCTCAGGCTGGGAGAGTGCAGTGGAGAGGTAACATTTACCTGCTATTATTTTTCACCCAGGGGCCTGCTACTGATCATAATATACCAGTTATTAAACAAATGCTTGACAGCAGATTGACAAATATGTTTAAATATAACATTTTATATTTATTTGTAAGACTTGATATAAGCTTATGTTTGTAACTTTAGTAATTTGAATTGAATAGTTAAATGTGTACAAACCCTGTAAATAACTGACTTAAATCACTACTTTCACTATCACTAAAAAGCGAGCAAAGCACCTCGGGAAATCTTATGGCAGGCGAGGCAACTAAGGATGGTAGTGGTGCATCCTCAGAATTCGGGGAAAAGGAGGACGCATTTGAAGGCTGCATTTTAAACATTCTCAGAATTTTTGCCAAATGGGACAGCCTCCGCGCATCGTTGTGACGTCACTGGTCTTAAAATGCGTCCTTCGAAGGACGCAGCCTGCGAATTGAGACACAGCTATTGTATGTCAATGGCCAGGTATGTGAACCATAGACATATGGCTATGGTGTGGTAGGATCTCTTTATAACTCATAGGATCTCTTTATAACTTGTATTTATCGTCACTTATTTTAGAGCCCAAATAAGAGAGTCCACTTTCTGAAACAAGATACAACCTGCAACTCATGGAATTTACAAGTAACGTAAGAAAAAGATGAAACCCAAAGCCGCTTATTAGAGGTGGGCGGATCAATCCAAGGATCGATCCTATCAATATCAATGCTGGTATTGATACTGAACTATATTCGTTTAACAAGATCAATACTTTTTAATCTCTCCCACACGCACTGACTGTAGCAGATTCACCAGTTTCCCTGTCTGTGTCACCGCACTTTACTGCTCCCCCTCCCCTCTGGTACCGTCACATGGCTCAGTGGCACCAGCTAATCAGCACGCAGCCTCAGCCTGGCCCACCCACTCAGCTCTCTCTCCACTCAACACGAACAATCATGCTGCTGCTCAGACTCGGAGAGAGAGACAGAGACCGCCGGAGCGGAAAAATATGAAGAGGGAAAGTAGCGCCGTTTGGCTATATTTTAATACCGTAAATGAAAGCAAGCTGTATGGTTTGTAAAAAGCTGATTAAATGCAGTGGAAACACAACAAATTTATATAAGCTCATGAAAAACCATGAAGATGTCGAGCGACAGAAACAGATAGAGGAGATGAAACTTCTCTCATTGCTCCTACATTCCCAGACCCACCGACAGATGTCACTGACAAGGGGGTTTCAGTCCTCCAGAGAATATCCAGGTAGACAAGAGTAGTCATCTTCAGCAGCACTTCATATTAACTTCCAAAGTAAATATTATATATCATATGTTACTGGAGCCCAGTCAGAAAGTTGAAATTCTGACCTTGAAAGAATCCAGTACATTTATCCCATTAAAAAGTGTTATTTAAGATAACATTAGGTAATCCTTTATGTATCCCACGACGGGGACATTTATAGAATTAAAGCAACAGGCAAGTGCACACAACACAGACAAAATTACATAAGAATTGAAAGATATAATATAAGAGGTGGATTGGGACAAAAACAAGCTTAAATGTAAAATGTATCAGTATCGTATCGTATCAATATTGGCGATACTGATCCTGTATTTACTTGGTATCGGATTGATTAAAAATTCCTGGTATCGCCCACCTCTATCGCTTAAAATAAGAAGACTTGGCAACAGTGATTAGATTTAAATTACATTCAAGTCAAACTGTCAAAGCAACATGTCATTCTTCTTCTAAAAGTTAATTGGCATTTTAAAAGAAGCAATTTTGTGTACTTGTTGTGATGCTGCTTCTGCAGCAAGCTTGAGTCAACAGAGAGCAATGGCGCCTGTGTGTCATGCTGTATTGATGTGATGTCCAATCCAGTAATGGTAATAAATTGCTGCCACATGAGAGTTCTAGGTAAGTTAAACATATATTTAATTTTGTCAATCAGTCTTTTAGTCAATCAAGATCTGGTTGATATCAAAACATGTTTCCCTCCCAGATAACCATGTTTTCACACTGAAAAAGCATGAGATCTCTCTATATTCCTCAGCATTCAGAATTTATTTTCTAATGGACATTTTAATTAAAGGGGCAATAAGTGTAATTTTATTATTTTATATAGAAAGAACTAAAAAATAGGTATTTACAGAACTGAATTTACCAGTTGTTCTCTGGTCTCTTGTTTACATTGCCAGGCTAGGCCGTGCATGTGTGTGTGTGTGCGTGCTTGCTCGTGTATGTACGTACATGTAAACAGTTGCCACTCTGGGCTTAGCTGTCCCTGCCCTAAAATCCCACCCTAAGAGCATCGCAGCATTGGAGCAACTTGGCAGAGAGCCCCCCCCCCAGCACATCAAACAGCATTATTGTTGTGAGTTACTTACTTCTTCACTAGACATGTTCCTCTGAAAGATTATGCTGTTTTGCTGTGTAATTATCCTTTACAAATATGTGCATAGGAGGTGATACATGAAAAGCGAAAGGAGGGGCCAGGTGGCATTGTGAGTGCAGAAAAAGAGAGGTGCGGCTTGTCACGCATCATGTTTTGGTCTACAGATATTGCTCAAGCACTACCTAGTGCTGAAATATTGCTTATTGTTCCTTTAATGTAAAACATTACAAAAGCTTTGGATCACCAAGATGACATGAAAAGAATAATGAACATTATATATTAACCAAAATCTACTCACTATTGTTTAACTTAAACCAGGGATTCCCAAAGTGTGGTGCGCGCACCCATGGGGGTGCGCGAGCTGCCACTAGGGGGTGCGCGAGCTGAAATCTGTAATGGCGGTTTGACAGTGTTTTTTCCCCCACACCATAAAGACGTGTAAATAATAATTTCCTTTGTGGAAACAAAAATCAAAACAGCAAATTTAATAAATAAATAAAATGTATTGACATGAAAATCTGTTTATTTTAAAAAGTGTTGTTCTACACTTCATTATAATATGAATTTATCTTCTTCTACGCATTGTGCTTCAATGCGTAGAAGAAGCAGCTTGTGCCCTCTACTTCATTCATTCTCGCAAATAGTTGGCTGAAACCAGGGAATCGGAGGCAACAGATGAGTGAATTGCAAACCATTTACAAATGTCTCTCCAACTCTTTCTTCGCTTCACGTCGTGTACGTCAGAGGGACAATTGAATTCGGGCCAAAAGTTTTTAAAAGCTTAAATTGAGCGACCAGTCTCACTTTCGGTCGCCCAGCGCCTCCAACCAGCGCTGCTCCTGTTGGGGTGACTCTGAACCTCTACCAGCACTGACGCGCATGACTCGCCCACCCCGCTGCAGCCTCCGCGATTTATTGACTCTTCACGCACAGAGCTGCAATACGTCTCTTTCTTTCTCTCGCTCCAGGCTGAGCCACTGATGCACCTGCAAAAGCCTCAGGATTCTGTTGTGGATGTTGCAACTTTATTGCAGTTTAATTCAAATTATGTTCTAATTTTATTCCCACAACTTTTGTTAAGATGGTTGAATTGATGTAACTGCAACAGAATTTTTTCTGTTTTTTTTTATTTGGGGGGGGGGGGGGGTTGCGCCAAGCCGGTTGGGACACTGAAGGGGGTGCGCGGCTGAAAAAGTTTGGGAACCCCTGACTTAAACCAAAGAAAGTGTCTTACTGGAGGTTTACCAGGATGCCAGGGGCTAGGGTAAGAGAGTGAAAGTGACCGCTATCAAGACTTTTCAGTATGTTATAATTCACGTCCAAGGTATATTTGCTTTGTAATTAAGTTACGGAAAACAGACAGCAGTTTAAACAACTTACTGAGGTTACAACTTAATATAGATGTTCCCAGTGTTGAGCACAGCTAACCAAAAAATTAGCGTCACAAAGTCATATTCAGCACACAAAAATGTTAGGTTTGCAGCCAATAAACCTGAGATAATACCTGAAATTTGAGTGGTATTGCTATATATATATATATATATATATATATATATATATATATATATATATCATGCAATGCAGCCCAAAATGGCCACCGGCCATAACAACAAGATAACGTTGTTATGATGAAGGTATTTAACACGGCTGTGCATTGCAATTTTTCTTCTTACTTGGCGCCCCGCCAGACTGGGAAGACATACAGCTGTTCACTCCGTGGGATTGTTTTGTTTTAACTGCTGGATATTTCTGATGTATGTGCATGCATTTTGTAAGTGATTTTGGCTGTGTTTGATTTGTGGTTCATAAGTGACCCCGCCGCAGGTTGATTTTTCCATCTTTTTCCCCCTTTTTTTCTTTTCTTCTTCTTATCTTCAGTCCAATCTCTTTGTCTGAAAGCTCGCGACCTTTCTTTTAATTCTTAGTTCAGTTTAGATCGCCTCCCTAATCAAGCCACACCCCACAGCAGCGTAGGCGCTGATTACATCATTAAGACCTCCCCCTTTACACATCACGCAAGGTTGTAGGTTATGAGTCGTCCTAGTCTCCATCTTGGGAAGGTGCAGCGTAGCTAAGCTGTTAGCTAGCGTGTTGAAGAACATTTCTTCTCAGAGCTATTTTTGTCTTTCAATGCTGCTACGTGAGGTACCGACGTCTTGAATGTGATTTTCAAACAACTGTGAGTTGAACTAAGATTTGCTACCTCTCATTTTAATAAATTTTTGACTTGTTTATTTTCATTGATTTTTCTTTGGCACGTTCATTTTAGTAGTGAGTAGAGTTTCCTAGGTTATTGAATTAGAATAATTACTGTGACAGGAAGTTGTTTTGGTTCAATAAATGATGATGTGTGGAATAGTAATTGTTTGTGTTTATTTCGATCCAGAGTTTGCATGGCCTTTCAGGATACAGAGTTACCTCTTTTTGAGTTAACACCTGAGATTAATACAGATACATTTTCATTGGTTGGTGGGAAAGGAAGTAAGGATTAAACTCTAATTGCAGTTGAGTTATCAACACTTGCTGGATAAACCTCATCGGTCAGAAACCGATCAAACCCATTGTCCTAGCATAAATGAGTTCATAACAGCTAATTAATGAATTCATTATTGGTATTAATCATTACAAGCTTATAGCCCTGGGATCACCAACATTTGAACCATATTTTGTTATAGCTACCATTTGAGTTTGAATGGCCTATTATTAAAATTATAATAACAAATTATAATTACCAATAATCATATTCAAAGAGTTTTCTGGCATAACTATATATATTAGGGCTGCGCAATGATTAAAATATTTAAATCGCGATTAATCGCATTGTATTTACAAACTCCAAGAATGAATTCAAAAGTAGTGTAAAGAGCACTTTTATTTTAATGTTCTGCTGCCATATGAACAAAAGTGTTGTAACATTTGTAGCACTTATCAGTAACACATATTTAGTGTAAAGCTCAACTTAAACAAACAAAAAATAGCAATAATAATAAATTAAAGCTTATTGCCACTGACAGGGAATTCTCTTTATGGGGAAAAAATCTACCAAAAACAGGCAATTTCTGAGGTAACAGCAGGGAGCAGCATTACCATTTTGTACCAGTGGTTACAACTAACTTGTTTCTGTCATACTCGTTGCTGGAAGAACTTTAAACTGAAATGCTTGCTAACCCGATATGCTTGCGTTTATTTGACGTTAACACACGGTTTTTTGTTGTTGCTTTCTCGCATGCATATAGTGAATGGCTGGGGAAAAACAGGCAAAAATACATGGATACTTTGAAACGCGAAGCGACTTCACAGACGGCGTCGATGCAGACCCCCCCGCTCCACACAAAACTTGTTCCGGCCGCCAACTCACCGCCTCGCCTAAGCAAATTCCTGCGGGAAACACTGCCTTCCCCATGTCGGCTTTGTTTTTTTCCGGGCAGCACTTTTCTTCCTCTGAATCCGAGGCTTGGCTGACAGCGAGGTTATTGGCGCATTATCGCCACCTACTGTTCTGATTCAAACCCCTACACCGCAGCAACAGAACTTCACAAAATAAAAGCATGTGAGCAACATGCGTTAAACGCGCGTTAAAGAAAATATCGCCGTTAATAGTCTAATGAGTTAACGCGAAATTAACGCGTTAACTTGCCCAGCCCTAATATATATATATATATATATATATATATATATATATATATATATATATATATATATATATATATATATATATTGTTCACGAATGAGGGAAAGATGGAGCGGGAGATCAACAGGCGGATTGGTACAGCGCCCGCTTCACAGCAGACGCTGCACCAATCCGTTGTGGTGAAGAGAGAGCTGAGCCAAAAGGCGAAGCTCTCGATTTACCGGTCGATCTACGTTCCTATCCTCATCTATGGTCGCGAGCTTTGGGTCGTGACCGAAAGAACGAGATCCCGGATACAAGCGGCTGAAATGAGTTTTCTCCGTAGTGTGTCTGGGCTCTCCCTTAGAGATAGGGTGAGGAGCTCAGTCATCCGGGGAGGACTCAGAGTAGAGCCGCTGCTCCTCCACGTCCAGAGGAGCCAGTTGAGGTGGCTCGGGCATCTGGTCAGGATGCCTCCTGGACGCCTCCCTAGTGAGGTGTTCCTGGCACGTCCCACCGGGAGGAGGCCCTGGGGAAGACTCAGGACACGCTGGAGGGACTATGTCTCCCGGCTGGCCTGGGAACGCCTTGGGGTTCCTCCTGAAGAGCTGGCCCAAGTGGCCGGGGAGAGGGACGTCTGGGCCTCCCTACTGAAGCTGCTACCCCTGCGACCCGACCCCGGATAAGCGGAAAAAGACGGGCGGACGGATATATATATATATATATATATATATATATACATAAAATTGGTGTAACAAAAAAAGTATATAGTGTTCGTTAACTTTGGTGGCATATTGAGTTGACACTCAGCTTTTCTTCTCCTAGGAGTATTTTTTTGATATTCTTCTAGCAGTATGCAAGCACTTAAAGCCTGAAAAGATAGAAAAGAAACCTAAAAGTTTAGTTTGCTAGAATTTCCCAGTTTAATTTACAATTAGTATATTTGAATGAAAAGCAGGCACAAAAAACTAAGACAAAATGAAGAATAGTAAAAATTAGAGTAAAAAGGATAAAGGAGATATAAGAGATGGTGGAGTGGGCGTCAGAAAATATGAGCAGACTGCCTGACTGAGAAGGGATTGTTGAAGAAAATTCCCTCTTAGTCGAAGAGGCAGCAACATATCACTTTAAGTACTTAGAACAGGTTGACGCCTGTGTCCGTCCAATTTGCGAAGAAACCACAGAAAAAAAGGAGAGACGAAGGACTGAGGGCTTTGGCTTTTTAGTGTGTACTTTAGTATAAAGATAACTGTTGCTTAAGGCACAGTGTCAGACAGCAACATGAAGAATAAAGAAACTCATTAAAAAGCTGGAAGTAGAGAGGGAAAAAACAATGCACCAAACAGAAAGGAATCAAATCAGTAGCCAGATTTAAAGAGTGTTGCAGTATTCATATTTTTTATCTGCTTATTCAAGAGTGTCTGTGTACCTTTATGTCGCCCTTCTTGCTTGTCTATCCGTAGACACTGAGTGCATTGTAGAATAAGCCCCTTGGTCTCCTTTTTCCCCATTTGTGACTGAGACCAGTACTGTTTAAATAGTGTTCCATGCTCATAAAGCTGTGTGTATTGTATTATATTATGTTTATATACTATAATAAAGCCATCAGGATGTCATCTGTATTTGCAAGGCTCTGGCAATAACTCATGTGAAATTATGTAATTAAATTATTTAGATCAATTGTGAGTCAGTTTGCAAATGAATACCTGTTTTTGGACATGCCATTCATCGAAAGGACATTTTTTCTATATTGTCTTTTATATGTTTAAGTGAGGCAAAGATTTATTTAGAAAACAGACACTCTTGGGTATCTCTATCAAAGGGATAATGTTAGTATCTGAGATCTGGCGAGAACTGTAGTTAAGTACAAATAGCAGTATAAACATAATATCAGACCAATATTACCACCCAGGTAAGAAAAAGCCAATAATTTAAACTTAAACTTTGTAATGTTCAAGTGTTAAAAATTGTTTCATATTTCCAAATAAAGCACACTGGATGAGGAGACCTTGACCAGCCTTAACAGCTACCTGGACGAGTGTTTTGATAGCATCGTAATGGGGAAGCCGAAAAGTTCCACAACCACGAACACACCATCATCAAAACGCTCCCATTGGAGCATTACAAGCAACTTGCACGTGCTCTTTCCAACTTCAGCTTCTCACTCACATCTATGGTAAATATAAGGTTTGTGAGATGGAATGTGCATGGAGCTGGCACCAGCGAGAAAAAGTTGAGTATTTATCATGATTTGTCTTAGGATGTGTTGGAAAAATGTGAATGTAATCATTTTATTTCTATCAAGCAGCTTTTGGGCACCAGGCACGGACGCCCACTTTCCCCCTCACTGTTTGCTATTTTTATTGAACCACTAGTAGCAACAATTATACAAACCAATGATATTAAAGGTGTAAAATGCATGAAATTGTGCATGAAATAAGTCTTTGTCGAGATGATGTATTAGTTTATTTCCAGCACTCAAATACCTCTCTTTCTTTCAAGCAATTAGATTACTAGAATATTTCTCAAAAGTCACAAATGACTCTGTAAATTGGTCAAAATCTACAGTACTGTCAATTAACTGCTCTTTCCAGAACCCTCTAGATTTACAACTACAGTCAGGGAGTATTAAATATTTAAGTATTACTGTATCGTCTAAATTTGTGGATTTAACAGAACATAACCACATCCTTCTTTCAAAGATGATAGAAGATGATCTTGTTAGATGGAACCCTCTATCAATTTCAATTATGGGAGGATTGCTTCAGTTAAAATTATGGTTTTACCTAGAATGAATTACTTATTCATCATCATCATCACCATCATCACCATCATTTGACTGGTTTAAATCTTGTCTACCTGCTCCCCCATTACATTCCACTGGTGAGAAGGACAATAGCACAGAAGAAGTCAGTGAAAGTTTGGACAGACGAGGCCAGTGAGAGACTGAGGGACTGTTTCAGAACCACAGACTGGACCATGTTCCAAAGCTCTCATGGTGATGACATCAACAGCCTGACTGAATGCATCACTGGCATAAACTTCTGTGTGGAGAGCATTGTGCCAACACGACGGCTACGGTGCTTTGCAAAGAACCCCCCCTGGGTGACCCCTGAGCTGAAAGTCCTCTTGAACCAGAAGAAGAGGGCTTTCTACTCGGGACAGGGAGGAGCAGCGTAGAGTTCAGCGGGATCAGGGCGGCAAAGAAGGACAATGGGAAGAAGATGGAGGAGCAACTGGCACAGAACAACGTCAGAGATGTGTGGAGAGGTCTGAAGAACATCTCTGGCTTTGGGCAGAGGACCAGCAGGGCTGCAGACGGTGACACCAAGTTTGCAGATGAGTTAAACAGGTTCTTCACCCGGTTTGACTCCCCTCACACTGGCCCCCTCCCTGCCGTCAACTCTCCACACGTCTCCAACCACCAGCCCTCCAGAGATCTAACATCCCCCCTGCCACCACTCTTACCAACCCCCGACCCATCCACACCTTCGGTCCTGCCTTCCTCCCCCCTCACAGTCACACCAATGCAGGTGAGAGGTCAGCTGATGAAGCTGAAACAGAGGAAAGCCTCAGGACCGGATGGCATCCCCTGGGGGTGGTGCCCACCCTGTGGAAGACCTCCTGTGTGGTACCGGTTCCCAAAACACTGCATGCCAGGAAACCGGCCCACTTCAGACCAGTCACCGTGACCTCCCACCTGATGAAGACCATGGAGCGCCGTGGTGAGCCCCACTCGTGACCCGCTGCAGTTTGCCTACCGGCCCAACATCGGAGTAGAGGATGCCATAATCTACCTGCTGCAGCGGGCGCTCACCCACCTGGAGACCACCGGGAGTGCTGTGAGAGTCATGTTCTTTGACTTCTCCAGCGCTGGAGGACGCTGGGGTGGACAAACATCTGGCTGAATGGACCATCGACTACTTCACTGACTGCCCTCAGCACGCTGCAGCGCCAAGCGAAGGCCAAAAATGCGAAGCCCAACAAAGCTACTTCACATTTAAACACAACCTCAAGAAACTTCACATGCTGAATCAAGAAAGTTACAAGCAACTTTAGAGAAAAACAAGCCTCATGTTGCTAATAATAAGTGGGCTATGCAACACTGAAACTCACATAAACACCCCTCATGGGTTGTATTATGTTTTAAAGCTACTGAGAAAAAGACAAATAACGTCGCCTACCTGCACAGATGTGCTGCAGTGGCTGGTTTCAGGTCTGGATGTTCAAGTGTTGGCTCCTTACAAGAGTGGAAATGTTGAGACCACATTTGGGTGTCTTTGGTCAGATTCCATAGTAAAGCCCTCTCGGATACAAGCTTGTATCCAACAATGACATTTCTCTACAGTCCTTCCAGGTTTTGGAAAATCAATAGAAAAATAAACTCCCTTCATATGGTCACGATCATCAGATCACGAGTTACTTATCAGATCTCTTACCTCAACTGTGGCACGAGCGAGTGAAGAGAACACATTAATAAAAATAATTTTTAACTGCAGTAAAATTACTTCACTGGTTTAATTTCTGTGCTTAGTCTCCAGCTAAACCAGGAGAGCAGAGCCTGCTTCAAACGTTTCCCCAGATCAAGTGTCTGTAGAGTGCCAGAGCTCAAGAAGAACACTGTTGTGTTGTCCTCGAATTTTAGACAAGTTGTTAATATTTAAAGCTTCATATTAGATCTTTTGGCTCAGCCATTACGGGAGCAAGGAGAACAAGTTTATAGTTTAAAAGACCTTTAACGGCACTGATATTTTCTTATCGGTTTAATTAAGAGATCTTCCCATGAAAGCACTAATTGTTCTGCAGTTATTGTCTTGAGAGAGTACCGAGTGCTGCTGTGAGTCTCTTCCCACAAATGCTGTCTAACTCGCCTTTAGTCAGAGCAAAGAAAGCAGAGAGGAGAGCCTCTCTGTGTTCCCTCATTGGAAATGTATCCCACCCTGAATTACAAAGAAAAATATGTTTGTATATATTTTTTCTTCTCAAACTATTGCACTAAAACAGTTCCCTGAATTTTATTCATACACAGCTTCAATCCCTAATTCACCTCGTTCACTGAGTGCAACTGAATACTGTTTTTTTGTTAAAAAAATAGGTTTATATGCTGTGGATTCATGTCTGTATTAAAATTCATAAATTATTTAATGCAGTTCATTAGCAGATCCAAATAAGTTTATATATTGAGAAACTGAAAATTTAAGAGATAATATTAATAAAGTTACTGTACTACATAAACACACGAAGTTAAGAAAATAGATACCATTAAGTACCGGTACGGATTAATGGTACCATATCAGTTCAAATGTGAACGGTACCTTACTTCAAAACTTCCCTTAGGTATGAGTGTGTGACTGCATAGTTGTTTGATCTGTGTTGCCCTGTGATGGACTGTCAACCTGTTCAGTGTTTAACCTGTCTTTCTCCCAATGAGTGCCAGAGATAAGCACCAACCCCCAGTGACCCTGCACAGATAAGTGGTTATAGACAATGGATGGATCCAATTAACTGTATATTCTTATATAAAAATGTGATATTTTCTTGTAAATTCATTTTAAAACAGGATTACATCAATAAACTGACCTGATTAAAAAGCCTGCCATTCTCCTGCATTTTGACTAATAAGTTTGGTTAAATAAATAATACATACTTATTAATATTACTTCTCATTGTGTTATTTGAACCACTTGTGAGTCCAGTTTATTATTTTTAACAATTACTTTAAACCTACTCTCTCTTTTATATTAAAATGTTTCTAACTTCGTCTGATTTTATCTAGTTTATTTCTCTTTAAGATTTAATGCATTAATTATTAATTGTTGTATCTTCTTGTATAACTTTTAGCAACATTTTTCAATGCAAAATAACACTCCTCTCCCAGACTGCAGGTCTACTGGTGGTTCCTAGAGTTTCTAAAAGTAAAATGGGAGGCAGATATTTTAGTTTTCAGGCTCATCTTCTGTGGAACCAACTCCCAGTTTTAGTCCATGAGACAGAAACCCTGTGTACTTTAAAGACCAGGCTTAAAGCATTCACTTTTTAAAGCTTAAACTTAGAGTGGCTTAGGTTAACCTGAGCTACACAAAACACATCAAAATAAAATAAGAGTTTTAGAAGGGAGTTTGTTTTCTCCCTGTCTGTCTTTGATATCAGGTAGTGCATTTTCACAGATCAAAGCATTAAAAAACTTCCTTAAGAAATGCATGCTCAGTATGAAGGATTGCTGAAAAGTAAACGAGACAATGCAATTAACTGTCCACTGTCGCTACATGTTCATCCTGGAGGAGTGAATGCTGCAAATCAACGACTTGATGCATTTTGCAGGGTTTCCCTAAATAGAAAACCTTTTAACCTATCTGTCTGTATGATTTGATAGAATTTACTTTGTAAAGTGGTTTGAGATGACGTGTTGTGAAGGGGAACCAAAAAATAAAATAAACTGTATTAAATTCAAGTGCCAGAATGGCCCTAAAAGTCTTCTGCACTAAAGGAAGCATGCATGAATGAACAATACCTAAATAGAACAAAGAAATATATCTACGTAGGTGTTAAAATGTCTGATTTTAATTTTGGAGGAATTGTACAGTTTGCAACCTTATCAAATTTTGTCTGAAAGATAATTATGCATTGTATTTATCCTCTGGTGCCTCTGCACTCTACATAATGTGTAGCAGTTTCCAGCAGAATAAATTCCAGCATGCCAGGGCCTGATCTAGAGAGTCAAAATCACTATTCACTTTCCAGATTGAATGAGCTATTGCTCATGGTTGGGAAGCAGATCTGACACTCTAAAATCGGCTCATAGATGTGCTTAGAGAATTTTCACACATTACTGCTTTTAGAACATTTACAAGCATGTGTGCACACATCCATGTAAGCTCAAACGCTCACATAAACATCCATCTACAGCACTACACAGACACAACACATACATATACTCATCCCTAGCTAATTCCTCTGTTCTCCTCCCCCTTTCGTCTCCTCTCCTCCCTCATCCCTCCCGACACAGGCTGCCAAGCTAAGCCCAGAGCAGTTAAATAATCACTGAGGATTCCAGCTGGCAGAATTTTCTGCTGATTATTTGTTTATAATTTTTTTGAGAGGGGAGAATATATCAGGACGCAAAAGCAGCATGTCAATATATATTGATATTGTATTTACAAAAAGAGTTCATTAGTGTTTGTGCACCAAAGATTCCCTAAAGTGGAATGAGAAATGTTAGGACAACATACTTGATTTGAGCAACTCTATTTCACTGCTGTTTATGTGTTGAATGCAATACAATTCAGTTTATTTATATGGTGCCTGTTCAAAACATGACACAAAACACTTTACAAAAATGTTTTATCAAACCATATATTACTAACAGATTCCAAGTAAGGGGGATACATTGTGATCGATTATAGTTTTCAACCAATGCAGTCAAGTTCAGTTTATTATTCAAATTAGATAAAACATTTTCTATTTAAACAAATGTAGGACATTGAATTAAGTCATTGATTTGCAACATTCACTCCTCCTGGATGTGGCAGGGGACAGGCACTTTCATTGTGTCATTTACTTTGCAGCAATCCCTCATACTGAGTATGCATTTGTTTCGGAAATGTTCAATGCTTCTCTGAACTGTGAAAGTGCACAACTTCACACAAAAGACTTAAAAGAAAGCAGAGAGAGAGAGAGGGAAAACAAATTCCCTGCTAAAACCCTCATTTTAGTTTGATCTGTTTTGTGTTTGTGTGTAATATGATCCTCCCATTTCTTTCTCCCAATGTGTCTCCAAGAGCAGAAAGGCGAATTATATCTTCTACTTGATGCAATAAATTGCTGTTCTTACGTTGCACTTCCATTTTCCTGTAACATTGGGTCATTTTCTTGTTTCCCCTGCTTTTGGTTTGTCATCTCGAGGCCCCTCTGCAGGGTAACAAAAACCACTGATCAATAACAATGATAACCAGTGTATGATTGCACAATAAAATAAGATTTTATCAAAAAGGGAATGCATCATGTTTCATTACATTGGCCTTCAAAGTTGGGGAGTTATTTCCTACAACAGCAAACTAATTTTCAGAAATTATTACTACTCAGTATTTGAGAAAGCAACTGAAGCAAAAAAAAAAAAAAAAGCTTTAAGCATAGCTGTTGAATTTGGACCCAGACACCACAAGGATGCACACACACACCAACATACACATACTCAGAAATATTACATTTCAGCTTTCCTTCCAGGTCGACAGATGCGGGTACCAAAATACAATTTTAGCCCCATAGGTCAAATCTGTATATATGAGCACTTCAAAGAAGCTCATGGCCACTGGCTTCCTGGGCTCTCTTATTTCCTCACACACATTCACATACACACATTTGGACACACTTTGTGTTTAATCCGTGTATTTTTAAAGTTGACTTGCCACCATGCAGTTGGGTCTACCTAAGATGTTAGTAACTTTATCTTTCTTGAAATACCCAAAGGCCTGGTAGAACCTTTCAAAGTGATGCACCTTTTTGCAGCTCTGATTTATGCTGCTTACTCATTGAAGACAGCAGGGCTGGGGGAGGGGGGGAGTAAATCAATCATAAAATCAATCAGCCATTTACAGTTTCTGTTGGTCTGTCAGTCACCCTTTCTCTCTTGCCATGTATCATCCCCTACACTCCCACAGTCATAGGCTGCATAATTCTGTCTCGTTACCCCATAAACATATTCCCACACACCCATGTGCACGATGTGCACCTCTAACACACAAAGACGGGTAGTAATGAGCAGCAGGGATTTTTGATGGCAGCTATTTTTAGCGAATTGTATCTCAGTGAGTTTGGTAATTTTCTCTCTCCTCAGTAACAGTTACCATGCAGAGAATGTTGTGATGAGAAGGAGTCCAATGCAGCCAATCATCTTGCTTCCTGTGTGATGGATGGGCAGGCCAGAGATTGCGAAAGAGATTGGGAACAAATATCCAAGAGATTGAGGCAGGGGAAACAGACACTGCTGGGCTTTTTTGTCAATTAGAACACCTGAGTGAAAGCAGATGCACATTGTGGCTATGCATTGTGGCAGTCATCTTTACTTTATATTATTTTAAAATTATTGAAAAGGCAGAGCAAATATACGTTGCTTGTAAGATATCCATATGTATTCTGGAAAAGGAATCAAAATATACTAGCCAACTGTAATCTTAGCAGTACCTGTGTTGCTGAAAGCATAAATGCTTTAAGCTGACTTGGTAAAATTCAGAAACTGTATGTGAAAGCCTGTTAAGAAATGCTGAATATTAATAAATAATATAAAAACACTTATTTCTTGAGCATATTTAGGTTGTTTTGTAAACACATCATATTTTATAAAGCAAAGCACTTGTAACTTTATAGCCACAATCTTCTGGTAATCTGTGAAATTAATCAGAAACCATTTTTTAAGTTACTTAAAAGTTGAAGAATGTGATACGGGCATGCCAGTATTTTTCACATTTTGCTTCACATTTAAAGTTGGTAAATTTAACCATCAAATCTTTGTTTTTAACACATTACCTTTAGTTGGTTATGTCTTTACATAAAAAAATACTTTATGTAAATACTAAGAAAAGCTTAGAAAAATAGTCACTACCTATCAAGATCTTCAGCATGTCAACTGAAGTTAGTAAACATTTAGCATTACATTAGAATAAACAAATCCTGGGGCATGCTCCGATTGCGCAGGAGTAGTGAGCACGACCCATGTCTGGAGGCATTAGTCCTCGACACGGCTGACCCAGGTTCGGTTCCGGCTTGAGATCCTTTGCCGCATGTCTTCCCCCCTCTCTCAAACCCCTTTCCTGTCAGCCTACTTTTAACCACTAATGCTACAAAAAAACAATATAAAGAATTTATAAAAAGAAAAAACAAATCCTACAGAGAGGAATTAAACATTGTCTACACGTAACTGACTATGTGGTTGTGGCATAAAAATAAAATGCCTGATAACGACAACAAACACTAGTTTCAGACCCATTTCAACTAAAACGTCAGTGTTACTTAAAACTCATCAGCGCCAGTTCCACTGGCTCGTAACTGTCATGAAGCTCAGAGACAGGAAGACCCAGAATTCGACCAGACAAAGAGGTTTGAGATCAAGCAGGATTTAATGATTAGATTAAGGCAAAACAGTGGTCAAAAATCATAATCCAAAAATGATACAAAAATGTCAGTTCAAAAACTCATACCAGGAGGTGGCAACTTAAATGATCCAGAGGTAGAAATTACAGGAAAAAATGTGGAACTTAAACTCACCGGGGACTTGACATGGAAAGACACAATTGACATGACTAGAATTGACGATGAACTGGCAGGGAAGTGGCAGAGAAGGGAGGCTTAAAAAGGCAGGAGAACAAAGGAGAGAGAGTGAGCCAATTAACCAGAAACAGGTGGATGTAATCAGAAGGAGGGAAGAGGGTGCAGGAGGAAACAAGCTGACAGAAAACACGTGGAAAGGAACAGACACTAGACCAACCCTAGAACATAACCATGAAGAACAAACCTAAGACAGAAGATAAAACTAAGACTAAACAGAGCACAGAAGGGAGATCAGAACTAATACAAAGACCGGATAAACTAAAACAGTACATAAGCTGAAGAATCCAAAACAAGACAGAACAGAAACAAAACCTGAGGTGGAAGAGAGGAACAGCTGATCAAATAATAAATAAACCAAAACAAAACCCAGATATGACAGTAACGGCCGCTCACTTTTGAATGTTTTAGGAGCAGTTTTTTTTCCAGGGCCAGCCCGGGTTTTTGCGACTCTGCTGAGGAGAAAAGCCAATGTGAGCTGACTCGAGGAGTTTTGAGTGAACACCCCTCTTTTTAGTGAAATGAGAAGGTTTTCTCCAAGGATATCCAAGTAAACTGAAGCGTGACGACATTTATATTAAGGACCACTATGAACAGAATGGGTCAATCAGAAATATTATTTTATTATATTCAAACCATGAACCACGCCTGACGGGTAAAAAAAAAAAGAAAAAGGACACTTTCCCAGACGTGCTGTATCAGATCTGTAGATTTTCCGAGGCTTTCTCTCATTTCACACTGAAAGCTGTTTTGAAATGTCCATGCATCCACCTCTTATGGTAGAAGGCAGCAGCTGTTAGATTTTCCATGCTGCTGGTTGGTTTTTCTTTATAAAGACTCAGAGCACCCAGGGGAGCTTCTCAAAGTTGCACCACTGAAAGTAGCTTGTGCTCGGTCAAGCCACATGCTCCATCCACTGACAGAGCCGTCTGCAGAGAGGTAGAAAGCACGCAATCAGACCTACAAGAAAATATCAGTGCTGTTCAAAATCTTTTAAAATACAAACTTGTTCTCCTCACTCCTGCAATGGCTGACCCAAAAGATCTAATATAAAGCTTTAAATATTAAAAACTTGTCTAAAATTCCCCGGACGAAACCACAGTGTTCTTGAGCTCTGGCGCTCTACAGACAGTTGATCCCGGGAAACGTTTTAAGCAGGCTCTGCTCTCCTGGTTTAGCTGGAGATTAAGCCCAGAAATTAAACCAGTAAAGTAATTTTACTGCAGTTAAAAATATTTTTTATTAATGTGTTCTCCTTACTCGCTCTTGCCACGATTGAGGTAAGAGATCTAATCTAAATTTTTAAATAGTGTCTGAAATCCTCCAGCTGGAGAGGGCAGTGGTATAGTTTGGCATTTGTGGCCACTTTTCGGAGCTTGGACCCCGAGGAAACCCTGGAAGCTCCCTCGACTGAGAGGCCTGACGTTCACAAGCTAAATGGCTCTGCCTCTCCACTTCTGTCTCTCTCCCAACATACAGTTAAGCAGACAGAGAGGCTTTCTAGGCCGGTCGAATTACTAAAGTGAGCGAAAATATGCAGGGAGGAGTTGAGTAGGGTGGGCAAAAACAGGCAGGCCAGTGGAACTGTTAATGGCTAATCATTAGGGATGTAAGGATAGCTTCCAGCTAGTTCACAAGACAAAACAATAAAGAATTTTGGGTTTGCAAAGAATAAGTTGAAAATTACACGATATTTTGAGATCACCAAGAATCCCCATTTCTTATTTAATAAACAGGGAAAAGGTTTAGCAAATCAAAGAATGTGTTTTAAAAAGTCTGCAGTCAATATAGAGTTCCCTGTCCTAGACTTTATGAGTTCATACAGTACATTTTGGGTTTTATTGTTTTCCAATTCTAAGGTGGTTCTATTACCAAAAAGCCCTGAAAACATTGCCTTTGTGTCCCTTCATAAATGCAATACATGTTTCCTAAACTGTTTTAAATGAGTTATTTTCAGTGTACAATTATTAATTTCAAATAAAATTTGTCTTAGTATCTTAGACTTTGTTCCAGATGGTCAAATGCAGCCCATGTCCTTTAGCAAACTGTTAAATAACCCTTTAATCTAGTGCCGATAGCAAGCGAAGAAGCAGATACTAACTGTATTTTGTGCTCAGAAATCATTCTTATCTTGTAAGGCAATCTTTATTTTTTTCACTGAGTGCTCAAAATACTCCCAAACAAATTATTTAAAAGTGTGAGAGGCTTCCTCAATGACAAAAAAACAAAACAAAACAATGCTGTTGTCCCGATATCAAATCAGCATTAGCGATTTAATGAGTTGCATGGCTTGCATGGCTTAATCTTTGAGACAAGCATATGCTACTGGCAGGATCAAGCAGGTAGCCCTGTTACAACAACAGAGTAAATCAGGAAATCCTTTTGACTACACTTATATGAGTCTAGAAGAGTTTAAACCACTCATTTTAGGGTCTCACAAGATAGCTTAATACTTTACTTGACAAAGTGTGGACATGAACTAAATATCACTTCTCAAAACAGACCCAATTTTAAAAATATATTATGACATTTTTAATTTTCTGGGATCTCATCCAACAAGATTTCACTACACCCTTACTAAACACAGATCCTTTAATTCCATCTATGTCTAAGCGACAAGCTGTTACATCGAAAAAGGGATGCTGCTATAATTTGGATCTCATTTCCTCAGGAAAATTATTGCAGCAGCACCAGATGTTATTGTTTTCTTTTATTTTTTTGATGGTCAAATTGATTTGTGGTGCCTGGTAAAGAACATTTTTGATAGAAAGATTGAAGTGGGGTCAAAATAACCACCCAAAAATGAACAACAGAGGTGCAGAGAAAGCTTGTTATTTGAGAAAAAATAAATATTTGAAGATGGTTCTGATGGACAATAGATTGTTAGAGTTATGCATCTGTGACAAACAGAAAGATAGGTGGCAAAAAAGCAGTGAGGGTATAAGAAAGCAAATGAAAGGCGTGTCAAAACCAGCCAGACAGGAGGAGCGAGCCATTATAGAGCCTCATCTTCCTCTTGTAGTAGATTCTCTATCCTGTGCTTTTATAGACTCAAAACAATGAATTTCATGAAAAGCTGAAACAGCTTTGTGTAATGCATTTCATTTTTAAATCTGTTAATTTATACAATTCCTCCCCATGTCCATATTACATGTCATTTGAGGAACAGAAGCCTTTTCCTGCTTTCACTGGATGGATCATTAAATGTTTCTCTGATGCTACATTTTCTGGCCTAGCTGTTATTTGTCTGTCTTTCTAATAGATACCTTGTGCATTATCCATCAAGCAGTGGCAGGAGCACCTGAGACCATCCATCCATCCATCCATTTTCTGATCCGCTTTATCCCTATGGGGTCGCGGGGTGCTGGTGCCTATCTCCAGCGGACACTGGGCTAGAGGCAGGGTACACCCTGCACAGGTCGCCAGTCTGTCACCTGAGACCAGTGCTTCACAAATACCAATGTCAGCCCTGGAAACCATACCCCATGTGGAAGGAGACAGTTATGGTTTTGATTCAAGATTTTAATGTTATATGTGCAAGTGTTTCTATACTGGCATTTTTAACTTATTGTGTTAGCATGGTAGCAAAGTGCATTGTTTGAACATTTTAAATGTATACTTCAAAAGTGTCAGGGTTTAGTTTTGACTTGGCTTTTGTTTACTATTTGTTTTCAGTTTTTCCTCCTTTTTAGGGTTTTAGTTATGATATGACTTTATTTTTTGTTAGTTTTCAGCTCCTCCTCCCCCTCACTTAGCTTTTCCTTTACTCCCTCTGCAGTCGGTCACACCTGTGGGTCTTTAATCAGTCAGACTCATTTCACCTGCCAGCCTCCCTACTTAAGCCTCCCTCTGCTGTCACTCCTCTGCCGGTTCATCATCAGACTGAAGAAACTCTATTGCCTACCTCCATCAATCAGACTCATCCGCCTCCGACTCAAGCCAATCAGTTTTGAACTGCTCCGCCTCAAAGCCAATCAGCATCCTGGGTTCATCTTAAAAGAACTCCACATCCTCGTCTCGGCCTTCTGCTCAGCGAGCAAGCGGTGGCGTGCCGCGTCTGGTTTGGACTCTGATGACTGGATTCAACCCACCTCCATTCCCTTCTCCACCATCGTAGCAAGCTCCACCAGGCTTTCCTATGGTGCTGCTTTAACCTCGTCCCTACCAGAGTGTAATTTATCCCAGACTCTTACGGATTTCCCAGTCACTCCTTAAAACGGTCTGGCAGAAGACCGCCATGTTGAGTCTGGTTCTGCCAGAGGTTTCTTCCCAAAGGGGAGTTTTTCCTCTCCTCAGTCGCTTCATGCTTGCTCATCATGGACAGTTCATGCAAACCTGTGTTTATCAAGTTGGACATCTAGCTCAAACAGATCATCATATGGACTGAACAAACTTTTTTTATCTCCACTACACCACCAGTTTCAGACCCGGGGGGAAATATACCTATTCTCATACGCCTGCTTATGCATATTGAAGTATAATTCAGCGTGAATTTTTCCTGCCGAGGTCTGAGTGCCAAACTCTTAAAATATTGTATCAATAAAATTCTTCTAATTGCCTTTTCTTTCTGTGTGAGTTTTTCAGATTGAACTACTCCTTGCCTGTCTACATGAGTGTTCTCTGCTTGCTGCTGGCACCCTAGCACCTCTGCCTTCCTTAGACCTCAGCTTGCCATTGATTATTCCAGTCTCATCGGTGCAACTATCCTGTTAAGACTCTATCTGCAAGTATTCACCTTACCAAGCTATTTTATCCTGTTGTGACTCTGACCAGCAAGGTCCCCTCTCTGCCGTGCTGTGGATTCTACTGCCGAGCTCTGGTTCCCTCTCTGCCGTGTTGTGGATTCTACTGCCGAGCTCTGGTTCTCTCTTTACTTTGTTGTGGATTCTCTGCCGTGCTATGGAACCTGCTACAAAGTTCAGCTACTCCAACACCGTGCCTGTCTGCTCCTGTCCTCCCGCCTTGGTTTCCATTGGTCCTGTTGTGTTCCTGTTTGCTGCGCTGCTGGACTCTGTACCTCTGTTCCCGTCTTCATGGACTCTGGCTTCACTCCCGGTTCTGTAGCAGCGCAGCTTTCCCGTTTCCTGGTCAGTCTCTTCACTCTGCTCCTGCCAGCCAGCTCCTGCATCCTACATCTCCGCCCGGTATCATCATCCACTGCTTGCAATAAAACTCTCTTAAACCAACTCTGTGTGTGCGTGCTCTGTCCGGGTTCATCCAAGACTAAATCATGACAAAAAGGACTTGCAGAGATGTTAAGATCCCAACCAAAACACAATTTGGATTTACTAAGGCAACAAACAATATTTTCACATAATCAAATAATAAAAGACAATTTCTTATCTGGTTGAGAGAGTGAGCGAAACTTGTCTGACAATGTAGCAATAAGAATTGTTGTGTT
Organism: Fundulus heteroclitus; assembly: GCF_011125445.2. NCBI lineage: Eukaryota > Metazoa > Chordata > Actinopteri > Cyprinodontiformes > Fundulidae > Fundulus > Fundulus heteroclitus. Next base: position 1,866,154 of record NW_023397110.1, read on the forward strand.
AATGCCAAAAAGAGCCCGACAGATTTTACTTTCACAAATGGACCCTTACTGCTTTTGCCATAGTGCTCTGCTTGATTCATATATGCAAGAAGCTTTGTCCATGTTCAATTGACACAGAAATGGGAAGATGGAAGGGGGGAAAAAGGAGATAAAAGGTGAAAGGAAAAAGAGGAGAGCAAAGGGAGAAAGCAACATAACATCCTCTAAGTCTGATTCTACACCTGCAAAGTAAGATATAAAAAGAACAGCAAAACCAGATAAAGTATTACAGGTACAAACAACCAATGCCTTGATACCATCTTTGAGGAATATACAGTATTATTTAGCATGGAATGTATAAAGTGACAGTTAAAGATAGACGTTTTCTGTATAGAAGTGAATCTGTAAGTACCTGAATCCAATCACCTGTAGGTGTTTGTGAGAGTGCACTTGTATATGTAAGGTTTATCCATAAAAAAAATGCTCAATACTGGTTGTGAGGAGCCAAAGACCTGCCCACCAGAGCGAGACGGCAGGGGAACCAGAACCCCAGAGGCAATGGGATTTATTGGTATGGGATCTTGTTATTGTGAGCAATCTATTTAGTGATATTTTGGTCCACAAACCTGTCAGTCTCTCCGTGTTGAGAACCTGTTGTTGTATTTCATGGTATTTTATGTAAATGCAATGCATTTACATAAAATTGAAACACTATTTTTTAGCATCCAGGTGGTGCATGTTGTGGGTGTAGAGCAGACACCCCATAGACAGGGCATATTTCTTTCTCTTTTTTCAACCTGAATATGGCAAATACTATTAGCAATAACTGTGCAATACTTGTTCTGGTTGTATTTATTTGGGCTATTATTTGAGCCTTTAAAAGTTAATTCGCTGCTGCTTTAGAACTAACTTTAGATTAGATTAGTGACTTAGTGACTGATTGTGTGAAACCCTGTTTTTGCCACAGTCATGCCCAAATTTCCGTATTGTAGGACAATAAAGGAGTTTTTTATCTTATTAGTGCTTGACGCAGTCATCTGGATTCCTTTGCTGCATTTCCATTCTTCCTCTCTCTTTGCTTGTTTTCTGTCTAATTAATGCAAATAAGTCATTACTTGTGCCAGAAAACCTTAACAAATACAATAATTCAAAATTGGTTAACTGATGTTGATGTTTCATAGTACAATACGTCACTTGCATTTTGAGCATATTTTCTTTCAGTATACATCAAACAAGGTTAAAATAATAGAGCAAACTATTGGAAACGTTAATGTCCGGTGAAGTTCTTGTTTAGTGAACATTATTAAAGGTAATAAAAGGAAAAGGAATCATATTCATTAGACCTCAATTTAATCAGAACATTGAAAATCGAATTGAACTGGATGATATTTGATTGATTTTTGTTTCATTGAGAGCTGAATCATCTCTTGTGTAAAAAAGAGATGATACTCAAGAAATTACATCCTAAACTTTGTTTAAGTTGTGTATCCTTTAATGTGGAGTTTTTCTATACATGATTTAATTATAACTTGGTAACACTTTACAAAAAGGTACACAAAAATAGTTTAAGTACTAGGGAACGCCTTGGGAACTAACTTAAATGCATAGGTAGGAATTAATAAAAGAAAAAAAAGAAATTAAAAGAAGAGAGATCTGCTGAGTTATAATAACCGATGGTTGTAAGCACTAGAGCAGTTAAATCTAAGCTTCAGTGATTTGCTGCTTTAATTAAGAGCCACCATAACTATTCACCACGGAAGAGTACAAGTTGTCATTATTAAACTTGTGCATTTTCATCTAATATAATTAAAGTTAAATGTATCAGTCTGCAAATCTAACATCCCATTGGTCATTATGTTAAAGCAAACCCACAAATCCAAAGCAGATTTTGACTTTATATACAGTGCAAAACTGACAAGCGTCACTCTGCTTTTTGCAATACTTTTTTTCTTACAATAATGCTTCTACTCCCTGAATATGGTCAGTCAGTCAAGCAATACTGTGTCAATTACCAAGTGCACTGAAGCAGCATACTGTGGCTACCCAGTTCAGCTCAAGAGAGTTAAAGCTATGAAGGCATAATTGGGATAGTTAGAAAAAAGATTATGTTGTTTCTGGTTTAAATCTGCTTGTGACATACAAATAGAAAATGATTTTGACAGCAATAGCTCCAACTGCTATTTCTGACTCAAGGTTAAAAGGGTTTACATGAGTAATACCAATTATTTATGATTTTAGACACAATTTATCCTAAAAGTGCAAAAACAATATAAAGATAAATCCATGTTTTACTTTATTATTCTAAATTTTAATATAGCAACATTTTATTTTATTAATTGGTCTACATTAGTCACCCAACTCTAGATTTCACTTTCATAACATTGTCCATTTATATTGAGGCAGTTGAAAACAAACCTAAAGAACATAAGCCACTGTTGTTTTTGTTCTGCAGCATTGTAAATTGCGTGATGTGAAATGTTTGAGGACTTTGTAAGTTTCTTGATAGATACCTAACTTTTGTTTAACTGCTCTCTGCTGTCCTCCACACGTATTCTACCAGATATTTGTGCTGCTTTGTTTTTAGTTAACTTTATAACCATTACACCAATTATACACTTAGTCCAATCAGTCCAAACACACCATAGAACACTGACTGGACTAACTGACTAGACTAACACTGATTTGACTGACATGCACATCTGTAAACAGAATTTCTTCATTTGATATTGACTAAATAGATCGAACTTATGAATATTTATACCATCATAATAGACATATATGATGTGGGGAAATTGTGTTTCTTTTGTCCACAGGATTTAGGAGAAATATAAACATTATCAGATATTTTGGGGGGAGAGTGACGCCTGTCTCATCTTTGGATCCACCAGCAGCAGAGGCACCACATAGCAACAGGGTGTGCATCTCACTCATTAGCCCATTTGTTAGTCGCTGGTACAGAAAGATGTTAAATGCCAGAAAAGGATTGTATTTCCAGAAAGGATTCAAAGACATTGCTATTGTCTGATTCCAAAACAAAACTACTGTTACTTCCAGGTATAGTTGTAGCATACAGGTTAAACGCAAAAACAAATTCCTGTTCCTGTTCGTCTCCTCAGTAGTTAGCCACCCAATTCCTTACTAATACCATAATTTCTTAACCACCAGATATTATAAAGGGTTGCTGTGTCTTTCTTTATCCATCCATGCATCCATCCATCCATCCAGCCATCCATCCATCCATCAACTGTTCTCTCACCCTTCGTAGAATCTTCCCAACATTGTGCTCTTCTGGACTGAGATGTCTAAGGTTTCTCCAGATATCTGTTGCAGACACTTCTCCAGAGAGGGGGGTACTGCCTAGAGGGCTCCTATGACCATAGGCATTACTGTTGTCTTCACCTTCGAGGCTCATTCTAGTTCTTCCCTTAGCCCTTGGTATTTAACCAGTTTCCTGTGTTCTTCTGTCCAGATTTTTCCAGATCACTCGGGATGGCCACATCTTAAGGCACTATAAAATATCAGTTATATCAAATCATCCATTATAGATTGGTTAAAAACTTTTCTATCTAAGGAAACCCATCAGACTGCATCAATTCATTGACTTGCAGCATTCACTCGTCCTGTATGAGCATGTAGAAGCAGTGAACAATTGTGTGTGTGTGTTGTGTAGTTGACTTTGTAGCAACCCTTCATTCTGAGCATGCATTTTTGAAGAAGTTGTCAATGCTTCTTAGAACTGTAAAAGTATACAACTTCACACAGAGGACTTAAAAGTGAGCAGAGAGAGCATAGCCATGTGCATGAGAGAAACAGGGCTAAACACTGAAAGACAGGGCCAATTGTACCATCAATAGAAGAAGAACATGAAGTTGTTTGGAGCATAACTTTAGAGATAGCTCAGAATAACCTAAGCCTCATCTTAAAGGAGACAGTGTGTCTGCCTCAAAAACTAAAACTGGGGCCTTGTTCCACAGGAGAGTAGCATAATGACTAAAATATCTACTTCACATTCTACTTTTAGAAACTGTTGAACCACCAGTAAACCTGCAAACTTCAAGTGAAGGGCTCTGTTGGCACAATCCGATCTCTGATGTATGGTCAATTCAAACAATCCAATAATAATGTAACAGTCATGATAGTTTTAAAAGAAAGGTGAGTGCAAGGATAAGATATAAAATTCAACTGTGGCCATATACAGTATTTCTAGAGGGACTTGCACTCTCCAACTTAAGCTTCTCACTCACATCTTTGGTGAATCTAAGGTTTGTGACATGGAATGTGCATGGAGCTGGCACCAAGGATTTTAACCAGATTCAAAGATTAAAGGCAGACATCTTATTGAAAGAAATTCATAAATCAGCTTTAACTGTAAATGATCTTAACTCACCTAAGTTCCCTAATGTGTTTTCCACCTGCTATAACTCTAGACAAAGAGTAGTCATTTTAATCCACAAAAACGTTAGTTTTACAATATTAGACAAAATTATAGATCCCGAAGGTAGATTAATAACAATAAAACTATCTATTCATAACCAAAAGTTATGTATTGTCAGTATAGCCCAAATGTTGATGACCCCTCATTCTTTCACAAACTTTTACATACACTTTCAAAACACCAGGATTGCTCTCTACTTATTGAGGGCGACCTCAACTTTGGTCTAAATGAGGTTGAATACAACAGGGATAGCACAGTTGGCTATCATTAAAAGTAGTCAAACAGTACATGAGTGGTTATGGTCTTTGCGAGGCATGGAGATCTCTTCATCCTAACAGTACAAAACATGTTTTCTTTTTAAATGTCCATCATACCTACTCTCGTTTGGACTATTTCTTAATCAGCACCTCACTGCTATCTAAATAATAATAATAATAATAATAATAATAAAATTAATAATTGAACTATATTGATTTCACAATGGAGAAATTCACTTCTGCATATTAAGGGTTAAGGGTCTTGCTCAGGGACCCAAAGTGCAGGCAGTGGGGATTGAACCAGGTACTTGCAACCTTCTCAGAGCACACGCGCACTGCTCTAACCACTAAAACAACACCTCCCCTGTCTGACGTTTCAGATGCTGTAATACCTCGTATTGCTGCCAGTGGGCATGCTCCTGTTTCTTTAAACCTAATAAATAAAAAAGTAACCCCATAAAACAAAATCTAATACCATATCATTGCTTAAGGATGAATCATTTATCAAATATTTTAAAGAAAAGTAGGCTTTATACTTGGAGTGATCTAACAGGGACTTCAGCATCTATTCTCTGGGAGGTAGGGAAAGCAGTGATGAGAGGTAAAATACCCCACAGACCTCAACACGCACCCTCTGATCTACCTCAACATATCTGCTGAAACCACCAAGGACGAAGCTCCGTACAATGGGAGATCGGGCTTTCTGCTCAGCTGCTCCCAGGCTGTGGAATGCTCTCCCGGACCAGATGAGGACCCCATAGACTGTGGATGCTTTTAAACGTGGGCTTAAAATCCACCTTTTTAGGAGAGCTTTTAATTGAACTCTTGCCCTTTTACTTTTTTTTCATGTGTTTTTATTTAGCACTTACCTGTTTTATTATGTATAAATATAAAGTGCATTACAAATTCAATGTATTATTATTATTAAATAATATAACTCTCATCTCATAAATAGAAACTAGAAAACAAATAAAGAAAATTTTAAATTACTAGAAGCCTCCCAGGAAGAAGGAAAACTCTAAAGCAAAAATAGAATTAAACGTACATATCGAAAAGCAAAATACATTTTTAATACAAAGACGTCAAATAGAAAACTATGAACATGGCAATAAATCAAGAAGCTTCTTAGCTATTTAGCTAAAAATAAAGAAAAAAAATAAAGAAATAACAACTATATTTGCAGTTACAGGTTCAACTGGTAATACATTATATGATCCTCAAAGTATAAACAACACCTTCTGAGATTTCTATAAATCCGTATACACATTGATCAATTTCTGGATAAAATAACACTTCCTAAATTATCAGATAGTCAAACAATGAACCTGGATTCACCGCTGACAACAGTTGAAATTCAGGGAGCTCTCTATAGCATGCCCAATAAAAAGGCTCCGGGTCCAGATGGTCAGCCAAATTTTATATAGAATCCTTGAGTATTCTGTCACCAACGTCCCACAGACTGTTGCAGGAAACTCAGGAAATTGGCAGATTCTCGGCTAATATGAATTCTGCTACCATTAGTCCCCTGCTTAAGACAGGCAAAGATCATGTGTTTCCTGCCAGCTATCGTCCTATATCCCTTGTTAACGTTGATATTAAAATAATCTGTAAAGCTCTTGAAAAATGATTAGATAAAGTCACTCCGCTCATAATACACCCTGATCAAACTGGTTTCATTAAAGAAAGGCAGTGATCCACAAATGCATGCAGATTACTTAACTTAAAAAAATATTACTATAACATTTACTATAGTAAAAATACAGAATCCAATATATTGTCTTTATATTCATAAAAAAAGCATTTGATTGAGTTAATTGGAAACGTTTTATTTGCTACTCTACATACATTTGGTTTTGGAACTTTTTTAAAAAAAAATTGGTTAAAAATTGTATACAGATCCCCAACAGCATGTGTCAGGACAAATAACCAAACATTTTCCAGCTTTTGTCTCCAGAGGGGCACCAGGAAAGGATGCCCGCTTTACCCCTCACTGTTTGCTATTTTTATTGAACCACTAGCAGCAACAATTAGACAAACTAATGTTAAAGGTGTAAAATGCACGAACACAGTATAAAATTAGTCATTATGCAGATGATGTATTATTTAATCTCCAACTTTCATCACTACTTCTTAGCAAAGAGGCTACAATACATCTCAAAATGGATAAAACATAATCCCTTAGATGAGCCCTGGCTAGACACAGAACAGAAAATATGTGTTGGTATCAGGATTTCTGATTTGCTATTTATTAGCTCAAATATAAAACGGCATGCATTCTTTAAAAAATATCAACATCAGACATCAGTAACAGTTTGTGTCATAGATGTGTGTTGTCTGCAGATATGTTAGTTACCCTTTTTCTAACCCTAGAACTGTACAGGTCTTAGATGGAGTGAAGGTCAGCCCCAATGACGCTATCTGCACATCTACTAGTTTGTTGCAGTCTGGACCTGTCCTGACCAATGACCGTGGTGTTGTCCACAAACTTAAGGAGTTTCATTGAATGGTTCGCTGAGCTGTAGTCATTTTTGGAAAGAGAGAAGAAGAGAAAACAAACCCATGGGGGTACTGGTGCTAATGGTGCTTGTGCAGGAGAATATGCCCTCAGCAGGGGGCCTGTGTTCTCTTCAGATGCTTTAACATCAGCTACATAAAGGATTTAAAGGCAATAGACATTACTTTTTATAAGAATTCTTAATAAAGATGGCAAGCTTATTCCTTTGTTAAAATGAGAAATATTGAGCATGTTACAAAGCTATACTTTGTATTGGTTTCACAAATGAGGAAATACTAAATATTGTTTTTATCCCATCAGCAACAAATCATCTCAGGATCCCCAAGAAGTGACTCGCAACCCCCTGAGGAGTCCTGACCTCCACTTTGGATACCCCTGATCTAAAGCAATAAATTAAGTTTTGTAATCTTCATTATTTTATTGCTGTCACTTGTAAACTTATTCATGCAGATGCATGAATAAATAGGAAGTCATCTGAATTGGCTGGTATCCTCAATTAGTTGGCAAATCGTCAACAACATTGAGATCAGTACAGCTTTACTTATTACTTTTCTATAGAATTTCCTGTACAGTGTGTTGCTTTGCCTTAGGTGTTTTTAGAGTTAGTTGGGAAAACTCATACTTACCTGAGTAAGTACGTTTTCAGTGCTTAATTAAATTACTTATAGGCAATGTAGATATTTTACTACAACCTTGATAAAAATACAGGTACATCTAAACAAATTAGAATATTGTGTAAAAGGGCAAATTTTTTTTGCCAGTCATCTCAAAGGGAAACTCATATTACATAGAACCATTACACAAAGTGAAAAGTTTCACTAAGTTTAGAGATAACTAAAACTTAAAATTCAGTGTCTCAAAAAATGTTATGCTGTGAAAAAGTTTGTTTTTAGAAACTCAGTGTCACACTCTAGTCAGCTAATCAACTCAAAACACTTGCAAAGTTTCCCTGAGCTTTTAAACAGTCTCTCCCCGTGGGTCAGTCAGTCAGCTACACAGTCTTGGGAAAGACTGCTGACTTGACAGTTATCCAGAAGACAGTCATTGATGCTATTCACAAGGAGGGTAAGCATCATAAAGTAATTGCTGATTGTTCTGTATCCCAGCATTTTATCAGAAAATTGAGAAGGTTCTTCCTTCTACTCAATTTTGTGATATAAAAAGGTGCACCAGCAAAGGGAGAAAAGCAGTCTTGAGAGGATTGTCAAGTGAAATCCATTCAAGAATTTGCAGGAACCTCACAAGGAGTGGCCTGAGACTTAAGTCCATGCCTAGATACTACGTACAGACAAATCCTACACATGGGCTACTAGCTCACCACTGTTGCCAGTGGTGGGCAAAGCTAACCAAAAAGTTAGCTTCGCAAGCTCATATTCCGCACAAAAAAAAATTAGCTTCACTGCCGTTAAACCGAAGATAAATAAGGAAATCTGGATGTTAACACAAACTAATAACCACTGGCTGTCAGTCTGTCACACATCTTCAGACAAAATGTGCTGCATGCACACATGGCACGTGACGAACATTTGCAGTGCTGCATGTTTGAGGAGATATCTGTTTTAGTTAGTTAAGGATAAAGTACTTTAAAGCATTAACTTTTACACGGTTATCAAAGCATATAAGAAGAATATTCTATACCTCTGTGTCCAGACCACAGCATTTAGAAAAAATGTTCAGTTATTGCGAGAGAAACAAGCAACCAGCTCCATTACCTCTATCTACCTTGTGAAAAGTAGAGATGAAAAAGCCCAAAGTCACTGATAATAAACGGACCTTGCAACACTGCTAGAATCCTGGAACACAGTGCCTAGCATTTCTGGGGGCTACTTTTCCCCTCTATCATCATTTACTAACAAATGTGAAATAAATCATGACATCCTTTTTGATTGATCTAATGTGATATTCTAATTTTCTGAGACATTAAATTTCAGGTTTTATTTACCTGAATCTCTATAAAATAACCATTTCATTCTCTGAAATCACTGGAAAAACATATTGCACTTTTACACATATGTACCTGTATAAAACGTAAAGGTTTTTGATGAGTAACCCCTTGTTTCTGTTTTAAAATTATCCCAAACCATGTACTATGTACATAAAAGCAACACTAGTTGGGGAATTATCAGCCACGTGGTTTTATGGCAAGTTTACATTGCAGCTGACATAAACTTAGACAATAAGGGGACAATAAAGTGTTAGGAGTTGAGAGCAATCAGAGTCCTCTATCACAGAAAAACATATTATTTTGGAATTGCTGAGCTAATACTTGAGCTTGGATTGGGATATTTGTTTTTGTATTACCAATTTATTGTTTATTAGGTAATGTAAATAATATTTTACCTTTTTATTAACATGCAAATAATGTCATTAATTTTTTCTATTTTGAATGTTAAAAATTGTATTTTTTTCTAAAAATAAACTTGATTTTCCCTTTAAAAATATCTAAGTGATGAATGTAGTTGCACTAATAACCTCAGATTATGGTACTCAGACATAGTCTGGACCTTATCATATTTCACTGTATCTCTCTAGGTATTTGGATTGCTTGTTATCACAGAGAACACATACAAACGTGCACACAGGCACACACTCCCAGCAAGGTTGTCTGTTGGCTCGCTCTTAGAGGAGTTCACATATAACAGCACATTTCCAAAAATGACATTTAATCTAAGCCAAAAAAATCACTGTGTAGATCCCCCATCCATCCATAAACTGAAATGTACTTTTGGTCACAAACACACACACGCCACTTTTGCAAAGAGTCATCGAGATATTACAGATCAACTTTCTCATGCAGACAGTCTTGGGAATATATACTTGATTTTGATTTTATTGGAGAAAACGGTATCTTCCATTTTTATTATTGACACCACCTCAGAGACCCATAGCTTGTGCTGTTGGTGTAAGAGTGTGTGATAACAATTTGGCAAAATGTGTGTTTAATTCCTTTGTTTGGCTAACATTTTAACATGGAAAATAATCACTAATGATAATCAAGTAATTATACTAATAGTAACAAAAGAGTAATATCCTGACACAGCATTTGGCTTTGTGTTTCTTTCAGGTGGCTGCTGAAACAAGACATACGAAGAAATAGAGTCAGACGTAGCTGCAAAAAAATTACTTTTTCTGACAAGCTCAGTTGACTTAAAATACTTACCAGGGGCTATATTGAATAAAGATGATGGGTTTAGCTGGGTGGCTGTGGGGTGAGGGTGGGGTGTGCTGAACTGCGGGCTGAGTGGGAAACTGGTTTGACTTGGGACAATCATAAAAGTGGGTTGTATACAAATCTATGAGCTGCAGGCAGTATCAAAGTCTTTTAAGAAGTCTAAGAATTAATTTACTTGGTTATCAGAAATGAAAGGACTCAACACTTTATTTAAAATTTGTTTAGACTGAGTGGATATAAAGTCTTCCATAAGTAGATCATCTGCACTCTATAATTATCTCTTGCTGGAATCAGCTTTCATTTCACCTACTTATTTCTTCATTCGTTTTTTTTATCTAAAAGAAATACAGCAAAAATAGAAACAGGGTGAGATGGGAGAAAGAGACAGGGAGACTTGGGGGCTCTGTGGGTGCACTGACACTAATGATATCTGACCTCTACCAGACAAACAGCCAGATTTTCAATCCTCTCCACTCCTCCATCTTTCTCACTCCATTGTTTCGAGGGCATTGCTTCATGCCATTATTTGGTTGGAATTAGCTTTTACCACCCTTTTCCACTATTTGCCTCTCCTCACCTCTTATTTAATGTTCCTTTCTTTCTTTGTTCTCCTTCCACCCATCCTAATTTTTTCTCATTTTACTGTTTGTTTTCATCCCCCTTATCCCTCATATTTATTGTTTTTTCTTGTAATCCCCTGCTGTATTCTTTAACTTTAATTTTCTTTTTTCTGCTTTCATTTCATCCTTGTAATTTTCCCTTGTTGCATCTTGTATTTCTGTCTCTTAGATTTGTGTTTTGTTCTTTTTGATCTTATTTTATCCTCTCCATCCATGTTTTTGTATTTTTCACTTCAATTGCATGCTTATTTAAATTTTTTTCTATATTCCTCCTTTCTTTGCTTATATTTCTCACTTGTCTCTTGATTAACTTAACCCCCCCCCCCTCTCTATCCCTCTTTCTTTCTTAAACATGTATTTTCCCCCTTTAATTAGCCCTCTAGGCTTTGGATGCTTAGGCAGATGGTTGACCACAGTTCTGTCCATCTCTTTTTAGACATCACCCCTCCTTATCCCTTCCGCCTCTCTTCTTCCTCCCTTTACATCTCCTGTTCCTTCCTTTGGTGTCCAGAGAGTCTCAGCCGCCAGTGGTTACTTCCATCCGTCCTGCTGACCACCAGGCTATGGTGCGTCACTGACAATGATCAGATGTGACAGTTCTCTCATTATTTAAAGTCAGAGTCACTTTGTGTATTTGCCTCTGTCTGTGTGTGTCCAGGGGTTTGAATGAGCGAAAGGCTGTGACTGTGTAAGTGCCTGTCAGATTTTCTTTGTGTGTTATTGCCCTTATTTCAGAGGACCAATGGGGAGAGAAGAAAGCCATATTGGTTTTTAAAGAGAGAAAGAAACAGAGGTGTTGATGGGTTCATTTGCAAAGAAGACTTTAGTCAAGGACAAAAGAGAGGAAAGAAACAAAAAACAAAAATTAACTAGATGGATACCCAGAGTAAACACTTCCTCTATGGTCAGATAAACAGTTTTGAAGCAGTATTGTATAAGTTTTGACCCAAATATTAGTTTAATTTGAGATATGCTAAATGATTTCTCAGGTCTATATAGAGCACTTGGCACGTATTGACGCTCCATTCGGACTGCCCTTCTCAAAAATTTGCCTATGTAACTTGAGACGGTCAGATCAGTGACCTTGTGCGCTGCTTTTCCGGCAGTATGATCTTCCTTTAAACACGAGAGCTAACCTTATGTGTGTCATGGTTTAGTTTTGATTCGGCTTTTGTTTACCATTAGTTTTCAGTTTTCCCTCCTTGTTTGGGTTTTAGTTATGATATGACTTTATTTATGGTTAGTTTTCAGTTCCCCTTCTCACTCAGCCTTCATTTCACTCACCTTGCAGTCAGTCACACCTGTGGGTAGTTAATCAATCAGTCACTCATTTCACCTGCCAGATTCCTTATTTAATCATCCCTCTTTTCTCACTTCCCTGCCGGTCCGTCATCAATCAACACCTTCTCCATGTCTGTCTGCCTGTTCACATTTGGAACCCTGCCACCTCTGCTTTCTCCTCAAGGTTTGTTCTCCGTAAATCCTGCTGCCTTGCTCTGGTTCCGCTCTGCTAGACCGAAGGGCCTTCTGCCGAGCTCTGGTTAGCTCTCTGCTGAGCTGTGGACTCTGCTGCCTGTCTCTGGCTCCAGGAACTCTCTCTCCGGGCCGTCAGCTCCAGTCTCATGTTATTTCCTTGTGGTTATTCATTTGAAAAAAAAAACAGGCATACCCACAGTTATTAGCTGGACTCCACTCAATGACCAAACCAATCTTCCACTTTTTCCTTCACTATTTATTTTCAAGCAGGAATTGACAGGTATTTTCAGATCATCTTTCAGATAATTTCAGCTCACTTTCCGGTGAAAAACCTAAAAAAGATTTGGAAGAGTAACAAATTATGGCTATCCTTAAAATATATCAACCACATCAGAACAGTCCTCTTTTCACAGAAACTCTGAGTAGCTAAATAGTATACCATGATATCATGATGCCATACATTAACACTATACCTAATCAATATGCAAATAGCAGCAACTAGTTCACTTTAAACGTTTGGTAAAAGCAAACAATCACTAGTCAAATGATTTAAACCAAGCAATGTATGGCCAATGTTACTGAAATGTCTGGGCCACACCCTACTCATCAATTACTGTAACTGAATTAGAATCAAAAATGTCCAATATAATGTCTTAAAAGGTTGCTTCCTTACCGGTTGCCTCTGGTAGTTGGTTGTTGTAGATTTCACTTCCAACTAAAAATAATGAGGCGAGAGGGTTACTTTCATTTAGTTGAACTTTAGTGAGTAACGTTTAAGGAAAACATACAGCGTGTGCCAGTATGGCTCGGCCAAACAATGCTTCACATTCTGCCGTTAAGTTACATTTTTTCTTCTTCTCTTGCTCTCAGAGCGTCATGGGTAATGAAGTCCACCTCAATGCAACTCCAAATCAAATGAAATGCAGTCTCAAATTTAACCACGTTTAACATATGAACTGTGTTATCAATATAAATGATAACTTATCATTCTTAACTCATTCACTTATCATTCGCTTATTATGAAATACTAAGTCCTTAATGATCAATTGTTTAGACTCAGCACCGCAAGTAAAAACAACTCACAACACTGCCTTATCTGTTTGAGAAAACTTGCTTTCTCTTTTCAAAGGAACATGCAATTACATATTCTCTTAAATCATTTTTTATGTTAAAATAACTCACAATTCAAAATAAAATGCCTCTTCCAGTTACATTAACTCTTGTTTTTAAGGCAGCAATTGAACTTAAAATTACAAATTAAATGAACTAACATTTTTAAATATTATCCCTTATGTTAATTAATAATGGCAAGTTCACCAATTTCCCAAAAGACAGCACTGAATGCACTTAACTCAAATGTTTTTAAACATTTATTTTCACAAATTGTGGTAACAAAGCTCATTAGATAAGAGAGTCTAACCACAAACAGCTCTTTAAACGCAGAGGCGCATGAAACTGCATAAACTCAGTAAACGCAAATAACTGTTGACACCATTACTTCTAAACTGGCCTAACAAAGTGAATATGGCTAGTATCTGCTTGAAATCCGGAATTGTAGTAAAAAAAAACAACAACAACAAAGTGTCCTATTTTACAGAATTTTGACTGGGTAAGAAAATTCACAAAATTCCAATTTTCATATCCCACTCAACTGCAAAGAACATTTTCTGAGGCTAGTTATTGTCTGAATTTTCAAACATTCTGTCCTACCTTAAATTTCCCTGTATTTTAACATCACTATAGTCTTTGACCAGTAAAGACAAACATTTTTCATAAATCCGTCAAATACAATGAAGTGCAAGAAGATCTTTACACCAATCTTAAACTGAAAATCCTGGGTGTGACGTTTCATCACAGAACAATAGTTCAGCACAATACTAAAAATGATTGTACATGAAAAAAAGAACAGTGAACAACATTCTTACAGGTCTTTCCAACTTGGCAGATGTTACAGTCTATACCTCTACCAGATTCTGTTTCTCAAGCCGTGTACTCAAGCCGAGGCCTGGTCTGGTTTTATCTTCATCACCACTCTCTGAATAAACTCAAAGGAGTACTTCATGGCATCTGGATACTTGAGATTGACACAATGGATGACACCCATAAGCATGGCAAAGCTTTGTGCCACATCCTTAACGTTGTCAAGCACGATGGTCTCCTCCACCACAACTGCCACATCGAAGACCTCATGTGGAATGGCACCCTATTTCCCACCTTCACAGCCTATCACAAGGCCAAGCTGCATCCCTTTCATGAATGGCTTCATCCAGAGTCTCAACATGAGCCTTAATGGAAAAAAATTAATTAATTAATTAGACCATTTTTATGTGCAATCATAGGACATAATTATTCCAACGCATCTATATATTGCTGGTTGTTTGATTTAATACAAAAGTTACAAAAATAAAAATATATAAATAATGTCTTACATCACACATCCTGATGACATCTGATGGATCTTCTCCTGATATGTAGTGTGGCAGACCAAGCAGAGCAGCAGCCCTTCTCCCCTCGTTTGTGTCCTACAAGACATGATGACAAAAGATTTGTAGTAAGCATTAAAATTTTGCCTGGTTTTTTTGCCACCTCACTTCCACTTACATCTTTCTCAAGGCAGTCCAGAATATCTTTGAGTGACTGCTTCTTCCCAGACTTTGTTGCCATTTTGTACATCTCCAGGAGTCTTGGGACCAGGCCATCAAGTCCGTCAAGAAAGGATACTAGAAGGTCTGTGGTAACGATCCTCTTAAATTCCACCCTAATCTGAGGAAACATATAGAAAACAAAAACATATTTCTCAATAGGACAGTTAACACTGTCTAACAGAACAGCATATAATATCTCTTGGAATGAAAACAGCATGTAATCATCTGTTTCTTTTAAAACAGAGCTGGCCATTGGGAAATTTGCTCTGTGATGTGTGGTTCATCTCCAATGATCTCTTTTCTACGCTTGGAAAATGTAGCAACCATCAGATCTTCTAGCAGCTGGTGATCAGGGTCTTTCTTCTGCATTTCAGTCTTCATTATCTTGCGCTTCTCTTCCATTCTTTCAAGATTTTGTCCTTCAGGTGGGTCAGGACAGTAGTTTACCTCACCCTTCTTTGACTTCTTGCAGATTTTCCCTTTGAACCTCCCGTTTTTCTTTTATTTATAATAACTTCAGGGCATCTTGCTGCACTTAATTTTTGCCGGTAAATTCTAAGCTTAAATTTCTGGCTGTGAAACCATGAGTCCCATCCTTTTTCAGACCCTGGGTCGTGCACACAGGGATACTTCTCCACCAGTGCTTTGGCTACATTTTCATAGTGCTGTCTCTTAGGATAAGCACTAATCTTTGACATACTGTCTGCAAGCGTGTCGAGTATATCGGTCTTTAAACCTTTAGAAATCACCATCACAGATCCATCCTTGGTATATCTATAATTTCCTTCTGTCAGTTGCAGTTCTACGTCATGCGAGAACTCTGGAATTGGGAAAGGATCAGGCCATTCAACAGAATCCCCACTACTGACGGAGGGGAGGCTGCCTGTGTCCAGTGTAGAATCAGTGGAGTCTTCAACTGTGAACAATACTTTCACAGTTGCCCGGTCCACAGGAAGGTCTTTGATGTCTGTTAGGTTGCACAACTGATTATTGAAATCAGGATCCTCAAACTGCAAAATGAATCCTCCTCAGACCACGGCTGGTTCGCAACACCTGGTATACTTCCTCAACATTTGAGGGAATGGCTTCAACTGAAAGACGTCTGATGTCAGTTTGTGACACTACAACACGCAGAAGCATTGTAGACCACTTTCACCTGAAAATGGAAAGAAAAAAAATTACGTCCAAGTATAAAATTCAATATATGGCATTAGGATAATGTTACACTCCTGTTCTTAGAAGTTTTAAAATCACAAATCCTTATCTGCCTGCAACAGTTGAACAGATCAGATTCTTTTTCTTTTTAGTTTATTTTTGTGAGCATGTATTTCATGTTTTTTTATAACCATAAATAGCACATGGAATCTGATATATCTATCTGTCTGAAGAAGAAAACATCCAGAGGACTTACTATTTTTTTAAATAGTAAGTTCAAACCTACCAAAATAAATCTGGGAATAAAAAAAAATACTAGTATCTTAACATTTAAATTTATTCAGCAGCATGAGGCAAGCAATATAACTGTAATAATAATAATAAAAAATACAATATTGACAGACTAATTGACAACATTAAAATAAAATCTATGTAACACTCTGAAATGAAGACAGATTGAGAACATTTGGCCAAGTGTGTTGATATTAGGGCTGCACAATTAATCATATTTTCAATATAATCGCGATTAAAAAAAACTAAATTTCCAAATCGCAGAGGTCAGCAATTTTTGGCTATGTAACAATTAGGGAATTAGACACGTCTTTTAGGTGTCGGTACAATGTTTAAAGTGGGTTTGCCTCAACATGGAAGGGAAGACAGTTGCAGCAGTGAGATAATCTAATTTTATTACTTGTTTTAGAGTTTATATAATCATACATAGCATTAAGTACAGGTCAATAAGTTTAATACATAGTCTTGCTTGTTGGTTTCACTTTATGTTCAACAAGGATTGATGTCCAAATCAATTAAGAGCTGTTCTCTTGAATAATATTCTGATTAATAGAAACATTAAAAGTTCTTGTTTTAAATAGTCCTTGTTTACAAACATCTTTATTTAGAATCCGTTTTTGTTGCTTGTGGTTAATGCAGAGAAAAGTCAAAATTGCAATTTTGGTTGAAATATATCGTAGGCAGAACGCAATCATTTCTGCTCCGAGTTTAGATGCTGTGGATCTTTTAGCAACTAATCCGCACGGCGAGGAAACAAATTGTATTGTTGTTTGTATATGTTTAAAAAGACATGATAAATTAAACTGGGGAGAGAAAAAAATCGCATTAAATGGCAATATTAAATAAAAAAAATTGCAATTAGATTATTTTCCAAGATCGTTCAGCCTTAGTTGATATACATGTGGATGAGGAACAGGTTGAACAATTGTGCAGTTGAGATGCTGTCAACAATGAGAAATGAGAAAAATTAGAAATCTAAAAAAGTTCTGCATTACTAATCAGCTCAAATCGCAACGTCAGTTTTTGAGACAAAAAAATAAAATCACAGAATTGATAAGCGTGTGTAATTACTTACAGCAGGTTTACTTCAGTAGGTAGGAAGATCTTAGGAGTGACCAGGAGACAGCCCCGAATGAAGTACGACACCAGTGGCACGTAGTCGTTGAGATCCTCTGGTTTCACCAAAACACACTCAGAAGGGTTTTTCTTCACAAGATGGTAACTTTGCAGATGCTCTATATAGTAGGCTGTAAAAGGTTCAATAATGAAGCAAATATGCTGGCCCATCACAATGCATATTTCCAAATTTTTTCCAAAGTCTGGTAATTCACTTGTACTTCCAGCAGAGAGAATCATTTCAATCTGAAAAACTCACACAGAAAGAAAAGGCAATTAGAAGAATTTTATTGATACAATATTTTAAGAGTTTGGCGCTCAGACCTCGGCAGGAAAAAATTCACGCTGAATTATACTTCAATATGCATAAGCAGGTGTATGAGAATGGGGATATTTCCCCCCAGGTCTGAAACTGGTGGTGGAGTGGAGATACATAAAGTTTGTTCAGTCCACACTGCAAAAACTGATCTAAAAATAAGTAAAATGTTCTTAAAGTTAGTGTATTTGTCCTTGATTTGAGCAGGTAAATAAGATTATTTGCCAATGGAATGAGTATTTTGACCCGTTGCGTTGTTCCTATTTTAAGTGCAAAAATCTTGTTCCATTGGCAAATCATCTTATTTACCTGCTCAAATCAAGGACAAATACACACATTTTAAGAACATTTTACTTATTTTAACTTCCGTTTTTGCAGTGCATATGCTGAATTGTTTGAGCTAGATGTCCAACTTGATAAACACAGGTTTGCTTGAACTGTCCATGATGAGCAAGCATGAAGCGACTGTGGAGAGGAAAAACTCCCCTTTGGGAAGAAACCTCTGGCAGAACCAGGCTCAGCATGGCGGTCTTCTGCCGGACCGTTTTAAGGAGTGACTGGGAATTCCATAAGAGTCCAGGAGGAATTACACTCTGATAGGGACGAGGTTGAAGGAGGACCGTAGGAAAGCCAGGCGAAGCTTGCTACAATGGTGGAGAAGGGGATGGAGGTGGGTTGAAACCGGTCAACAGAGTCCAAACCGGACACGGCGCAGCCACCACTTGCTCGCTGAGCAGAAGGCCGAGACGAGGATGTGGAGTTCTTTTTAAGATGAACCCAGGATGCTGATTGGCTTCGAGGAGGAGCAGTTCAAAGCTGATTAGCTTGTGTCGGAGGCGGATGAGTCCCTGATTGATGGAGGTAGGCAATAGAGTTTCTTCAGTCTGAATTTTCGCTTAAGCTGCATTCCTTTTGAATACTTTGTTCCATTTAGAAAGATGTGAGGGGTCAGTCCCGTGTGTCAACATTGCTGAATCTATTTAAGATGGCTTGTTTGACAGCAGTATCTAACACTTCGAGGCACACTTCAGATACCTTTGCAGTCTCAGTCTCAGACTTGAAAATGCTTGGTATCGCGAGATAATATGCCAACATAAGCTGTCTTGAGGCAAGAGTAAGGAAAATGTTTTTAAATTTGTTAACATCCCGTACCACTTTTTTAAAGAAAGAATGTTTTGCCTCAAACCTGATGGTCCAATACTCACTTGGAGGTCCAAACTTTTGGATAAGATATGGGTAATGTTCAATAAAGTGGTGTTTGGGACACAACTTTTTTTCTAGGAAAACTGTTTGCAGCAACTGTCTATGGTCAGAAATGTTTGCTTGTAAATAGCAAAGCAAGTCAAAGTGAAACTTGGAGCTGAGAATAACTCCATCAAGTCTTTGAGCTCAAGAACTAATTCCCATGTCTGATCACCTTCTGGGACACGGTGACCAATGATGAGGAAGGAAACGCACAAGACTCCAGTTCTCATGTCCATTACCACCTAGAGTCCGATTCCGTTTGAACGTTGATGGAATTTTCTGAGGCCGGTTTGTCTTGTCAGAGAACTTAAAAGGAAAGCCTTGGATTTCACTATTTAGTTCATCCAATGTGAAATAGTTCTTGGAAATAAAATCTCCAAGGCACAGACTTAGCTCCATGGGTACAATGCCTTCCAGCACATCATGTAAAAAATCTGGTGGAAAACCTTGGCATGTATGAAAACCTGTCAATATGTTAAGAGGGCATTCTCGTTTCACACCATCAACAGACAAAAGTTCACTCTGCTTCAACAAATTTACAGCTTCATCATACAACGCTGGTGTTCGTAAAACAAACTTACCACTCCTAACATCACAATTTTATATTTCTTCATGGTTACACAGGCAAAACTTACAAAATTTGTCCACATTAAAGGACTCTTGGAATCCACCTAAGGAGTGTGCAGCCAAGTTGTCTGCAGCCACAAATAAAATGGTCCCTTTTATATTACAACCAAGTTCCTTAACAAACACACCAACTGTTTCTAGGTACTGAATGTCCTTTATCAGTGGCTCCAAAACATTATAATAACCATAAATCTTTACATGTTCAGTCTTGCACAGTAAAGCTAGATATACTGATGACAATGACAACTTATATTTTGTTGATAAATTGGCAAGAACCCAATAGACACCACAGACTTTGTTTTTTTTCTAGATGTCCCTAAGGGATTACCAATTTTGAAATTGTCAATGTACAAATTTATGCATAAACTAACATCTTCATGTGAGAGAATTTGATTATTTTTAAAGCACTCACCATCCAGACATGACTTGAACTGCCCTAAGGGTTCACATGACCTGTTAACTCTTAACTCATGCAGTACCTCATCTCTTTTGAGAAGTTCAGAAATTACTGTTAGAATTGGGACATAAACGACAGTATGAGACCTACTGTGTCTATTGAAAACATATTCAACAGGTTGAATAACAGTAACGTTTTGTCTATAAAATGACTGCCTTTTAAATGTTGTGCCTAAAGGCCCCTCTCTTGAAAGTAAACTGAGTGGATTTGCACCCTGTAGTGCTTCAGTTAAAGATGCTGTTAATTCCTCAGAATTGCAGTTTTGCTCCTTCAAAATATTTTTAATCGTCTGCCTAGTTATTTGTCCAGCACATTTACCCACATCAAACAAGTCATCAACAATTTCTTGAATTGCTGACTTAGACACATGAAGGACTGCTTGCAGGCGAAGTAAAAGGGATGCAATCCGCCGCTGAATAGAATTATGCATAGGCTGAATTTCAGAATCAGGCAATAATAAATCTGATGACACTAAATCATCCAAGTGTTCCTCCACATCATTTACAAAGGTTTGACTGTGACATTTTACAACAAGATCAGGATCGAAATCAACAAACGTAGTAGTAAAAGGATGATATTGACTCTGATGTGCAGTAAAAGTTGAGATTACACTAGACCTGAAAGAGCACTCCACAAAAGGACAACTAACAGTTTCTCGTATTCTCAAATGTCTCTTTAAATGAAGAAAATACTGTTTGGTGTTGGTTGGTGCTGAAAAAGTACAGAGTTTGCAGCGTAGTTTAGCAACTGGATATGGTCCTTTTTTATGTTTCTGGATATGTTTTGCAAAATCCACATATGATTGGAGCACAGTTAGACAGTTTGGGTAAATGCATGTCCAACCCTGTCTTCCACGTCCATGACTGTCTTTGTAATGACTCACTATGGTTCTTTCATTGTAGGAGGCAAAACTACAAAACTTACAGCTGCACTTCATCCACAGTTGTAGTCTTTAATGACTGGACCACCAGCACCTTAAAAACACAGATCATAAACTTTTAGAATATGATACAAAAGCATTTGTCATTAACTCCAAGCATGACAAACATTAAAAGTATTTCAGATTAGGGGAAAAAAGGAGTGTAAACATATTACATATTCTAAATGACTGCTTACTGGTATAACCATACCCACCAGTGGCTGACAAAAAGACATCTATTTTAGAACAATAATTTCAGAAGAAGATATGACTGCATTTTTAACTTTCTTGTAATAATTTGCCATTAATTGAGCTAGGATTTATATAATTATAGATAGTTAAGAAAATACAACATACCCAAGAGAAAACCTACTCAAGGGTAGAACTGCCAAGTTTGCATTACACTTCATAAATGTAGGATACTGACTGCAGAACAAAGAGGACCTGGCCCGACTGTGCTCGAAAGACACACCATCGCCTTCTGAAATTAGGTTGTTGTATTATACTTCATCAAAAATAACTTAGCAGTCACTAATAATGCAGAGGCCTTCACCTGCTCCATTACTTTAAGACACAACTCTCATCTCCATATCCAGATTATCCACTCACAGTTGCGCCCCGCTTGTCATTGTGGAGTTCAGCTCCGGGGGAGCAACATGAAACTGCAGTTAAGATAACCGAAAAAATGCCTACCGTAGCTCTGTTGGAAGTACCCTTGTCTTTTTCATAGTGAGCTATCAGAAACATAAAATGGCAGCACGCAAAAAGGGAGAAAAAAAAATGGGTCCCAACTAATTGCTGAAACTGTGACACAGCCTCCTCCGAGACCGCAAACAGCGCGGTACTAAGCTAAACAGAGCACTACAAATTTGCTTCTGTGAAATTAAATGTGATTAAAATCTTGCTAGCTGTCTGAATTTTTTTCTGTGTACAATTTTAGGAAGGCTACACCACTGTTATGATGGGTCAGCCTCAACGAACTTGACTGCAATTAAGCTGTTGATTCAGTATAATGTTGGGATGTATAGGCTTAATGAAACTCCGCCTCATTCACCTACATGGATAGATTAATTATAATCTGTAGTGTTTTTTATTGCTTGGATGTGAATCTGATAATTCATATTGTGTCTTTTATAATCAACTACAATATTTATTTATTTTTATTAGTCAGGAAACAGATTTCTCTTCCAGGGTCCAGTCAGCCACGCCCAGCCACGCCGCCAACCACGCCCCCGAAAAGTAACATAATATCACTCTTGATTTTTTTAAAAATTGAGGTCTGGTGAGGATTCATATTTTGGCCGGTAAAAAATATACCTGGCCGGTTGATTTTTACATCTACCGGCCAACTTGGCTGGTGAATCAGGAAGTTATTTTCGGACACTGCCTCCAGAGCTTCATGCCCGTGAGTTTTCCGATCCCCGTTTTGGATCTAATATCTGTCTCGTGTGTTTTTCTCCAGTGCTCTCATGTTTTTAGAACTTTTCTCTCGTGTGACTCTACGCTTTGAAGACCAGGCTCCCGAATCCACTACCCGCTCAGATTCTGCTCTGGTGATCTCCCCCTCAAACTCTCTTGGTGGTACCAAGTCGGGCACGAGGTTTCCCTCCCTGGATTCACCCTGGTCTCCCCGGACTCTCCTGGTTCCTCCCGCTGTTCTCTCCGGATCCTTGGACCCGCCGGCGCTGCTCAGACCATGCCTCTCCTCCGCTCACCGGTCACTCTGTCATCTGCTCCTTCAACATCAGCTGAGTCTACGTCACTCCCCCCCAGCTTAGTTCCTAGAGCTCTGTGGTAAGCGTTCGTTTCTTTAGTTGAACTCTCTCTCTTAGTGAAACTCTGCTAACCGTCTCCCTTTACCTCACAGATCCCGTGTAACCTGCCCGAGTCGGTCCTTGAGTTTCCCCGTCCTAAGACCCTCCCTAAACTCTAGCTCGAAAGATCAATAAAAACTGTAAAACTGCCTCCTGTGTGCCGGTGTTTTCTGCATGTGGGTCAGACATCTTAAACCAAACATGACACAGATTTACATGTTATTAAACTGT
Organism: Fundulus heteroclitus; assembly: GCF_011125445.2. Lineage (NCBI taxonomy): Eukaryota > Metazoa > Chordata > Actinopteri > Cyprinodontiformes > Fundulidae > Fundulus > Fundulus heteroclitus. Next base: position 1,889,424 of record NW_023397110.1, read on the forward strand.
CTTAAAATCTTGAGTTGAAATGCCAGTAACTCATGAAATGAAGTTGAAATTTTGGAACTGAAAATGTTAAGTGTAAGTAAAGTATAGAAATAAGTTATGATAGCTAATTGAGGGTATTGCTTTTTACAGTGCACCGGGAGTACTGTGAGAGTCATGTTCTTTGACTTCTCCAGCGCTTTCAACACCATCAGACCGGTGCTGCTGAGCGGGAACCTGGAGGATGCTGGAGTGGACAAACATCTAGCTGCCTGGACCATCAACTACCTCACTGACCGCCCTCAGCACGTGCGGCTGCATGGCTGTCAGTCAGAGTTCGCAGTCTGCAGCACCGGGGCCCCCAGGGTACCATCTTTTCTCCATTTCTTTTCACCCTCTATACCACGGACTTTACCTACAACACGGACAGCTGCCACCTACAGAAATTTTCTGATGACTCGGCCATTGTGGGCTGTGTGTCTGAGGGGAACCAGCTTGAGTACCGGTCGGTCATCATGAACTTTGTGGACTGGTGTGAGAAGAACCACCTGAGTCTAAACACCAGTAAGACCAAGGAGATGGTGATCGACTTCAGGAGAAGATCCCCACCTCACTCCCCCGTGAACTTCCCCGTGTACCTGTACCTGTGTAAAGTTAAATCTAAGCTAATCTAATCTAACATCCAGGGGCAGGACAGGACAAGAGTTTCAAATACCTGGTTGTTCACATTAATAGTAAACTGGACTGGACTCATAACACCGGCTCCCTGTACAAGAAGGGCCAGAGCCGGCTCCACCTCCTGAGGTTGCTGAGGTCCTTTGGAGTGAGCAGGCCCCTGCTTAAGACTTTCTATGACTCTGTGGTGGCCTCAGCATTCCTCTATGCTGTCGTCTGCTGGGCCCCTGGCAGTGCAGAGCAGGACAGAAAGAGACTGAATAAGCTGGCAAGTAGGGCCACTTCTGTCCTGGGCTGCACTCTGGACTCGGTGGAGGAAGTGGCTGAGAGGAGGGTGTTGTCCAAGCTTATATCCATCATGGACAACACATTTCACCCCCTGCACCAGACTGTATAGGAGCTGAGCAGCTCCTTTAGTGACAGACTTATACACCCTGTCTGTAAAAAGGAGCGTTACCGCAGGTCATTCATACCTGCTGCTATCAGACTTTACAATGCTGCACTCTAACTGTAATACCTTGTGCAAAACCTAATGTGCAATTACTATTTAATACCCTATGCAATAACCTGTGAAATAATCTTGTTAAATAAGTGACTTCAGCTGTTATAGTTATCTCACTACCTCACTGTTATTCTTTACCTGGTACCACTTTACAACGTCAAATCCAGATGTATATAATTCACCTTGAATGTACATAAGTCATCTTAAATCTCTGCTTTATTTCCTTTTTTATTTTTATTTTTTTCGATCCACTGTATATATATGGACACACTGTATATACCTTATGCACCTTTTCCTCCTTTTGGCACCTTCTTTTGATTATTGAGCTGATGTGATAAGTGAATTTCTCCACTCTGAGATCAATAAAGTCTATCTTATCTTATCTTATATTTGTTCTTTGGTACACAACAATATCCCCAATTCAAAATTACATCCAAGTTCACCCAGTGGTTTATAATTTTACAATTTCTCTATCTGTGGCATGTTGTGAATAAGATTTACAGCATGTCACATAATTTTCAAGTCTTTAAATGGCAGTGGCATTTATTTATAAATTAGATTACACCTTGCATGCCGAATAAAACCATCCACACACTGTTCGTCACAAAGAAAGATACAATTACTTGTTTTTTGTTTTGCTTCTGCCTGTGGATATTAGACACTGCCTCCACCTGTGGCCTGTAGAAGTAATGAGGTAGGCGAGAGCACAAGCTTCTCCTAAGGCTCCAATACCTCTGCGTGTCTTTCCAGATATGTGCATGTGTTAGCTTTAACCTGCTATTTTATTTTGTGTGTGTGTGTGTGTGTGTGTGTGTGTGTGTGTGTGTGTGTGTGTGTGTGTGTGATGGGTGATGGGCTGGTTCATACATCTCTTTGGGGTGAAAGACATGGTGGACTATTTCAGACAACGCTACTGTATCTGTCTCCATTCATATTGGCTCCAAGTTACCTGAGGCAGGGGCCCTCTGACAGATATTAAAGAAAGGAAGTTCACCAGCAGCGTTTTCTATATGGAGAAACACAATTGAACGCATTCCTTTATTGTCTTAAAGGTGCAGTTCAACCTGAAGTAATGTGAGGAGTCAAGCTGGAAACATTATAAGGTGAAGAGACCAGGGGAAAACGGGGATTGACTGCAGATGTTTTAACTATTTGTTCAAAATCAAGCCCAAAAGGAGGGGTTGGTAAGTTAAAAAACAAAACAAAATTGTCCATTCATCCTCATGCATGTCGCGGAAACCTAAAATGCAGAAATAATTAAGTGAAAAAGTGGGTCAAGCTACAAATGCAAAAAAGATTGATGGGAGAAAGTCAAGTGAAGAAAGGAAAGTAAGAATTACCTCACAGAAGACTGCTCATTGCTCCAAATCAAAGTACAACATAAGGGGGGCAAAAATATATATTTTTAAAATCTCAAATTAAAGTAGTTTTTGTCACTACTAACACTACTACTACTACTACTACTAATAATAATAATAATAATAATAATAATAATAATAATGATGATTTGTTTGATGAAAGTTTTTAAAAATAAATTAAATAAAATGCAAAAAAGATTGATGGGAAAAGTCAAATGAAGAAAGGAAAGTAGGAATTACCTCACAGAAGACTGCTCATTGCTCCAAATCAAAGTACGATATAAGGGGGGGGGGGGGGGGGATTTTGTTAAAATCTCAAATTAAAGTACTTTATGTCATTACTAACACTACTACTACTACTACTAATATTAATAATAATAATAATAATAATAATAATAATAATAATAATAATGATTTGTTTGATGAAAATTTTTGAAAATAGATAAAATAAGATTGAAATTGAGTAAAGTTTTTTTTTTCTATCTACTTCTCATTTATGTTTAAAATTTTCAGAAATAAATTCACAAGAGTTACCAAAAGCAAATCAAAGCAATTGCTGTATGAAGCAGCAGAGCAAGGTATTTCTGCGACACAATTGTTTAAAACAAATGAATATTATATGCCAGGGATTGCGCGAGCTGCCGCTAGGGGGTGCATGAGATGGAAAATGTAATGGCAATCTGACAGTGTTTTTTCCCCACACCATAAAGACATGTAAATAAAAAATGCCTCCGTAAAAATTAAGATCAAATCTATAAATTTAATAAATAAATAAAAACACATTCACACAAACATCTATTTATTTAGAAGAAGTCTTCTTCTACGCTTGATTTTAAGATGAAATATAGAGGAAGTTATTTGCTTCTACGCATTGTGCTGTATGCGTACTTAGCTTGTGGCCTCTACTTCAATCATTTGCGAAAATGCTCAATTGACTGAAACGAGGGAAACTGTCATGCAGGTGAGACATCTAAAGTCAAAGTTAGTAATGAAGAAGGAGAGGAACCAAGAGAGAGGGTGAGGTATCAGAGGAGACAGAAGAAATAATTGTAACGGATGCAGGAGAAGAAAACGAGCGACAATCAGAAAATGTCTCTATTTCTCCCTCTTCACGTCACGTCTTTAACATCAGTAGAGGGAAAAGTGAATTTGGGCCAAAAGTTATATTTACAAGTATAAATTGAGTGACTCAGTCTCACTACCGATTCCACAGCGGGAATCGGTAGACAAGGTTTTGTGACTATGTTCACGCACAGAGCTGTGATACTCTTCACTGTGATTCAGACTGGTGCAGTTCATTTTAAAGATACAATTTTAGCGCGTATTCAGACAGGAACAGGGAAACCGGCAACCAACGGTGGGGGTTGTGGGAAGCTGAGGTGTGTTACCATGGACGTGTTTGCCTACTGGATGTAAGTGCTGTGAAAAAATCTGGAAATTACTTTTTATTCCTCTGATTAACAACATCTTTATGGAGCGCTCTGTTATTGTTACTCTGTGCCGTTCTACCAAAGTGTCTTGCGCTCTCTCTCTCTCTCTCTCTCTCTCTCTCTCTCTCTCACTCTCACTCTCACTCTCTCTCTCTCTCATCATCGGACACAAATCAAATTAAACTTCTTTGTGTTTGAATTCTGCCGCATAAATTGTGAGTCAGACTCACATTTAGAAGCTGGTACATGAAATAAATAAAGTGAGAACACACACAGGTAGATCATCAGAGTTTAGTCCTTGAATCCACCTGGATGGTCTCTGCTTCAGAGACGATTCAGGTTGTCTGTGGAAGTGTGACCAATCTGAGTGTCTCTTTCTTTTTTTTCTTTTTTTTGTGTCCTGTCTGGCAATGTGGCAACAATAATTGTTGTAATGTCAAAAAGAGCCCAACAGATATTACTTTCACAAGCGGAGCCTTACTGCTTTCGCCGTAGTGCTCCACTTGATTTATACATGCAAATAGCTTTATTACAATTTATGCAGGGAATATTTCTTGTTATATGAACACTAAACAAGAAGGTAGAAGAGAAAAAAAAGAAAAAAAGTACCCAGCCCCCAAACTCAGTAAGTAAACCCTAAAATGAATATGGGGGGGGGCACGACAACAACCCAACATGTTGCTCTCAAGTGTGTTTAAAACTGAGAGCGCAAAAGGGGATCTTCGGCACCATCCAAGGTAGGTGGTGCCAGTGCCCCCCCCCCCCCCCCCCAAGTAATCTACCCAGAACCCTCGATGTCTAAGTGCGAGTGGCGGCAGAGGGAGCCATCAGGGGTGAGGCCTACACAATAAGCCCCACCCCCTCAATAATACCCTACATATATGTGTTATGAGAATGTTATGGATGAAAGCGTCTAAGATGCATAATAACATTGGGGTCAAGGACATCACCAGACAGCGAGACCTTCTCCCCGGCAACACCCCCACCCCCCAAAGTCCTACATGTGTGGCGGCGTGATGGAGTAGGCAAAGGGAGGCGTCTGAGGATGGGGAGGAAAGTACTGGGGAGCATCATGCTCACCCAGGAAGCCAGCTCCCCCGCTGACTCCAATAGGCACCCCCGTTCCCTGAAAATCCACCCAGAGAGGAAGGCTCCACCAGCCACACCTCCATAGCTCGAAGGGCCAGGGACAAGCGGCAGGGCCCGAGAACCGACCGGAAAACGGGACAAACAACCCAGCCCCCCCCCCCAGATACCATAAATAAATAAATGAATTAAAAATATCTCTTTGGTTAACCGGCGGCTGGTTAACCAAAGAGATATAACCCTAACCCTACCCCCCCCCCCCGATACCATAAAAATAAAAATAAAATAAATGAATTAAAAATATCTCTTTGGTTAACCAGCCCGCCCAACCCATGCAGACCCCTGTTCCCTGGATAGAACGAGCACCGGGACCAAGATAAGTAACCGGACACAGAGCCCTCCAAACATCTACCCCCCCCCTCCCCCAACCGAATAAAGAGAATACAATCCCACCCAAACACTAACATTCAAACAACTCCCTTATGACAATAGAAACCAAGGCTGGGTTCGGACCCCCTCCCTCCCCCTCCCGCTGCTTGCAGAATGCTACATCTGAGATGTTAATGTCCAAACCCCCTTCCAGCTCAACAGGCCCCAAGGCCCCCCAGCACACCAGACGCCCCAGTACCTGGGGGCCAGATACCTGGCATACATCGGCCCAAACCCTAGGCGATATACTCCACAGGATCCAAGCCACAGAGGCTCCGCCGAGACACCCGCCCAAGGATAACACATCCCAGGAACGCGGAGCCCCAGACCCACCCTAGAGCCACCAAGTACCAGCACAGCTACCAGATCAGTAACCCACGTCCGGCAATGCGGAACACCCCCAAGAGCATCGTAAGCAGCCGCCGGGGGCCGCCCTGAGGCCCACCAAGCCCTGCCCAGGTGGAGGCCATAGAGATCCGGGTTGGACACACCAGAAACCCCACTCCAGGCACCCCCCAGAGCCCCAAGACCCCCCCAAAAAATCAACCTCCATGCCCTACAGGACACTGCCCACAGTGCCCCACCCCCACTAAGTTATGGAGCCAATCAAAGTAGCCCAGAGAACTGGATCTGATGCGGATCCAGATGCTGTATCAAGACAAATATGATCCAACAACAGATCTCTATATTGATTGATACTGAGAATTTTTTTGCTTTTTCAATTAATGAGGATAGTTTTCTTTGCGATACATAATAGTGTTTTGTTCTTTTTGTTCACCAGGCTCCAGGCTGAGCCACCGATGCACCTGAAAATCCTCAGGATCTTGTTATGGATGTTGTGTGTAACTTTATTGCAATTTAATTCAAATAATATTCTAATTTTATTTACATAATGTTTGTTATGATGGTTATGCTGCTGTAACAATTTATTTATTTATTCATTTATTTTCAGTAGCCTGAAAGTGACTTGTTTTTTTTGTGTGTGCGCTCTTTGTATAAACCAGAAAAACCCACAAGAGCACGCTCTCTACCAAAAGAGATTTTGGTGCTCCACCTTGATTTACGTCATTCATGGAACGACGCAAAAGTAAGCCATGCCCGGTTCTCATCAACTGAATCTCCCCTTGCAACTCTTTGTATGCACGTCACATTTTGCTCCAGTGTGTTTCATTAACTTGCGACAATACCAGGCAGAGATGGCATCAAGCGTGCATTTGGAGAAAGGAGCAATTCCAACAGGGACTCATTTGCAGTGCACTCTGTAAGTGCTGTTCTTTGTATAACTTTGACAGGGTATGTCAGGTTTGGGGTATGATGGAGTTGGGGTGGTCCCCCATATTTCACTTCCCAGGTCTGTGGGCTGGGTATCCCCCTGGGGTGCCAGTACCTGGGCCTGGGAGTATAGGATGTGTGTGGGGAGTGCGAGTGTGTGTATTGCTTCCTTTTTCCCCCATGTGTGGCTAAGAGCATTACCATGTGGGGGCACTAGGATGGAAATGTGTGAATGTGACATTGTACCTGGTTTTTTGTTTGTCTTTTTGTCAGGTTGGGTTTTGGACTGCCCCCCTCCCCTGGGGCAGGTCTCCACTAACTTTGCATGACATTTTGGTAAGGTGTATTGCATCACTTCCTGTGTTGTGTTGCTATGGTTTGGATTGTGGTTGGGTGTTCCAGTCTCTCAATCTTATTTTAAATCTCTTTGCTGTGACCTCTCTCTGTTTCTAACACATAAGCATGTTTCAAACACATTCTCTGTTACTGCACTTCACGTTTGGGAATTCCTCATGTTTCACATGGTTTACTTTGGTTGGCATGGTAACAAGTTGCTAGCCTAGCCTAGCTTTAGCCCTACTACTATGGCTTCCTCACCTATCCTTCCATTAGCTGCTCCATCTCTGTCTAATTGTACCCCTCTCTCCTGCTCTCTGTGTCTGATGTTTAGTTATTCCTCTGCCTTCTTTAGTGATAACAGTACATTTAATAAATGTTGTGTTTTTGTAGCTTTGGAGGCTAAGTGTCAAAATTTGAGGCCCGGCTCTATGATGTTGAAAAACCAGCAAATAGCAGAGGTCCCTCAGCAGTACCAGTGCAGCAGGGTTATCAGGCCGGCTGGGTGACAGCCTGCTGGGAAGCCAACTCTGGTAGTTGGCAGCTCCATAGTCAGAAACGTGACATTAGAAACACCAGAGACCATACTCAAACGCCTGCCAGGGTTTAGATAAGGTGACATCAAATAGGGTAGTTCACGCGTGACGTCAGCACTACATCCGGGCGCGGTGGTTGGCAAAAAACAGAGCTGTCATGTAGTTTTGTCAACTACATGACAAAACGGGTGATTTAGAGCGTACTTTTAGTAAGTTTATTTTTGGAATCTAAACAATGCCTACGACTTGTTGTGCTCCCGGTTGCACAGAGAGGCATTCCAAATCGTGGGATGTATGTTTCTGTCGTTTACTGAAGGAGCAAGGACGAAGAAAGAAATGGCTATTTTCAATGAAAAGAGCGCAGGCAGACACTCCCAATGGACTGGGGGAGCCATCATACTACGACAGAATTTGCAGTCTACACTTCATCTCCGGTAAATACAACTTAATCCTGCTCTAGTCATTGTTCTACTTAAATAGCGACGGAGGGGAGGTGGCGATCACTACACGGGCCGGAGGAGCTTCTCAGGCTCCATTACGCCCCCGTTCACGGGCGCTAGTACTTCTGTGTTTACGCTGCTATGTCGCCGACACCCACACCCATTTTAACAAGACAAAAACACCAAAATAATAAAGTAGTAAACAATGTTTTTTTTATCCTACCGGGCGGGTCTTCCTCTCTGCTGAGACGCGGCCTGTGTCTGACGCCGCTTTGTGCTGTTGCACAAACGTGTGAACAACATCCATCCATCCATTTTCTGACCCGCTTAATCCCTCATGGCATCGCGGGCGTTGCTGGAGTCTTTTTCTCGATATAAAATAATTGTAGCCGTCCAGTGGTTTCAGGGGCTTTCGTGCTCTCTCGTCTGTACTGGCCTGGCGTGTTTATAAGGCAGCTGTATATGTAGTGGTACGGAACACTTGGCCAGCATTTCACAGACTCGCTCCGTCCCTTCAGGCTTTTGCTGTGTGGATCTGGCAATCTGATACCATCAACCATCAACTGACTCTTAAAACAATCTTGTGATACGTTATCTAAAGAAGAAAAATACGTGGAGAACTCGTCAGTTTCTCTGTTTGTGTCCGCCATTGTGTTCGTCTTTTGCCAACCAGTCGGGCGCGCATGCGCGAAAAACCCGGATCAAAACAATAACAATGAACTGGTCTATTCTACCTGAAACTGCTGGATAAAGATAAGCGTAAATACAGTAAGACCGTATTCACCTTGGCAGTAGTGTTAGTGTTGGTAGTGTTACTTCAATGTTTAAGTTTGCTAAAACAATGTCAGACTCCGTAATTTCCTCTGGTCCCCTGCTTGATCTGACCAGTAATTACATGTTTAGCCACATGTCATCATTCACCTGCTGATTGCCTTGGTGGTGCCCTGAAAACAACGTGGGCTACACTGATAACTGTCAAACTCTCTGTGGAAAACCTCTGATCTGATCCGGAGAGACATTACCCCCCCACATTGGATGGTGCAGCTCTTGTTTCTATATATCTGGCCAGATTTAGTAGTTCTCCAAAATGCTGACAAACCAGTTTCCAGACCAGGAAGCAGAGCGACAGCTTCTGTACTGTTACCCACCGTTTACTCTATTCAGACAATGTCTTTTCCATGGCCAAAACTAAACAGAATAAAAACTGATCTAAAAGGAGCAAATCATCAAAATCCATATGACAGAACTCTTCTATTGTTACATCTCTTGTTTCTGAAATTCTTAACATTTGCCTAGTGTTTTCAATTTCAGTTTCTTGTGTAATTGTGGCCTCAATTTTTTAACCACAACATCACTTGTGATTCTGCCTGCTTCCTGCCTATGCTTGGGTCCTTCTCTACAACCTGTGATACTGCCTGCTTTCAGGTAGATGAGAAGCTACAAAATCATGCCCAACACATAATAAACTAACTAACTTAAAGCATTAACATAAAGTATTCAGTGGAGTTGTGCATATTGTGTGACTAAGTGAGAGAGATATTGGCTTCCACATAAAATGCAACATTTCCAGTGACATGAGGATGGTGTTTGATAAGTGCTCTGTTGTTTTGAAAGAGAAAACATCCTATAAAGTAGTTACAAATTAATCCTTTTAAGACATTCAATTTGTACTTACATGGCGCAAATATTCACAAAAAGCTTCAGGAAGAATGACGGACCTGAAAAAAGCAAGAAAGACGGAAAACAAAATGGCACTCTATTAAGGGAAATGAGTTGTGTTTTTAATTCAAAGACAGTGGAGACTAATTAATTATTAACACATGCCTTTGTGTGTGTATAGGATTTCCTTATTAATTTTTTATGTTTTGTTGGAAAATAATCCATTGCTGCTTGTTAAAAATTATGTTAACTGAAGCCCTTTGCACAAAGCAGAGTAGAGAGATCAAAATTACTAGAAATTATAGCATTGAAAAAAGTACAGATCCTTCCATCCTGCATTTATGTCAAGACAATGTGAATGAGTCTTTGCAAGATGAGATATATTTTGAATGTTTAAAGCCCATTTAAACTCAAAAACTTAAAAAAATAGATGTAATAAAAAATGTACAGTCTAGGTTTGAAGCTGGAAGTTATGCCACTGCTCTAGGTTTAACAATTACAGTTTCAATACAACTTTTATATCCCCTTATCATAGGCTTGGATGTCATAATACTTTAGGGCTTTTAAAGCAGAGGTGTCAAAAGTATTCACATCTATTACTAAAGTAGAAGTATAGATACTAGAGTATAAAAATACATCTGCAGTAGAAGTTTCAACTCAAACCTTTTACTCAAGTAAGAGTAAAAAATAACCAGATATAAAACTACTTAAAGAAGCTATAAGCAATTTTTCACCACTAAGTGGAGCTTGAGCACCCTCTGTAGACCAAATCAAGATGTGTATCAAGCAGCGCCTCTCTCTATCTCCGCTCCAGCATTCGGCACCATTTCCCCTTCTCACCCATCGCCTCACATGAGCCTATTTGCAAAGGATAAAAACACAGCAAAACAGCCTCACCTTTCATGTCAAGTGCAGAAGAAAGTAACTTGTAACTTTATAATGCTGTTAGTTAGAGAGCGTTTTGATCCGATGGCGTGCTCTCTGCCATTTTGTGCCTTGTGTGGCATTTTATGGACAGGGAGGGGGCAGCTGTTCACGTACAGGCCGGATGCATATGCCCGTATGTGCATGCGAGGCTGGCCCGGCTATGTAAACAAGAGGTTGGAGAACAACACAGAGAGATGGTGTGTGTGTGAGGTTTAACCATAATCCATCTAAGAAGATAACTTTAGTTCTTCACAAAACTATTTTAGTTATTTCTAAGACAATGAAATTTCACTTATTGCTCCTTTAAAGTGTTAAAGTAGAAGTACACCCCCCCCATTTGTTTTACCCACATATGTGTCCATTGAAAACAAACCAGTTAGTAGAATGCAAATATAAAGGTCCACATAGTTGCAATACTGAGCATCAACATGGGTTTCACGGAGCAGAAAGTTTGATGAAACATTTATCTGAATATTTCTTGTTTTGTTTTTTTATTAACAAGCCAGAACAAAAACAAGCTGAAATAAAATAGAAGTACGGAGACTATTTTCCAAATGCAAGTAGTAGAAAGTACAAATAACTGCTTGAAAATCTAAGGAGTAGAAGTAAAACCAAGGCTAAAACAAATAATTCTTCCACTAAAGTGTAAAATAACCAAAATTTCTAAGATAAAGTATTTTTACTTAGTTACTTGACACCTCTGTTTTAAAGACATATTTGAACCAAAGTTTTTTCAGGGTAGAAGGATTGTACAGCAATCCAGTTCAGTGATTTCAAATAAAATAGCGTGAACATGTTTTAATCAAATGTGTGAATTTTCTGCCACAGACAGTTAAATCATATGTACAGACTAAAACACAGAAACAATCCCTCTGATATTTGGAGAAATTTCCTTTAGCAAGGTATAGAAAAGGTGCAGATAGAATATTAGATTTTTTTATTAAAATTTTTTAGCACATGGTAAAAAATATATAATCATGCTCAAAACACGATAAACATTCTCAACAAGGTGCAGGGAAGACTGTAATTTTCTTAGATGAACCCAGAATTCACACCACACACACGGAGCTTAGTTCTGAGAGTTTTATTGAATAAAGGACGAGTTGTGGAAGAAGGAAACCAGAGAGGCTGTACTGGACTGGAACTGGAGGATGTAGATGGAAGCAGGAGCTGAAGGACCGGCAAGAGCTGGAGAGCTGCAGGTGCTGCGCCTAGAACCATGTGCTCAGCAGAGAAGCAACTTGGCGCTCTGGGGTTGCAGTAGGACCAAGAGTGCAGCAGAGAGAGTCCTTAGAATGCAGGGGGGCTGCATGTGATTCAGCAGTGCAGAAGAGGGAGTTCTTGGAGGTGCAGGGCTGCTGTAGATCCAGAGGTGCAGCAGAGAGAGTCCTTAGAACGCAGGGCTGCATCTGATTCAGCAGTGCAGCAGAGAGAGTTTCTTAGATGCAGGGAGCTGCAGAAGGACCAGGAGAGTAGCAGGGAAGGATTCCACAGAATTCATGGCTGCAGTTGAGGGAAACTCAGACTAGCAGGAGAAAGAGGCACAGACTGACAGACGTGGAACAATCGCTGTCAGTAGACAAGGTTAGAGTAGTGACTGATGACGATCCAGTGGGGAAGAACTGACTGAGGGAGGTTTTTGTAGAGGTGTTGGCAGGTGCACTGAATCCAGACTTAATTAAGCAACGGCAGGTGGGACTAATGAGGTGGAGTGAGAGCTGAGCTGCATGAGAGGTGGAAGTCCTGGAAAATAACAGGGGGAGACAGCCAGGCCAAAACTGAACCATAAAAAAGGACAAGAAACACAGAGGGGCTTAATCATATGATTAGCTTGGTTAGCATCTCTTTTCATAATAGAGCACACAAAGGACAAAACTAAATTAACAGATAAGCATATTAGGCTATTAAACAAAGAATTCACAATAAAAAAATAAGATTAAAAGTAGGACAGAGAAAACATTGGATAAATAATAACAGTAACAAATACGTCATATGATGAGAGATACTACATTGGAGGGCTAGTCAGACCAGTTGGATAACTGAATAACTATTGTTTAACTGCCTGTTTAAATAAATTTGGCAAGAGGTTGAAAAAAATTAAGAGGAAGCTGATTAAAGAGTTTAGCTCATCTGAAGTAAAGGCTAAATTGAGACAAAGATGTGTGAGTGGATGGCGGTAAAACATGGTTATTATTTCTTGTATCATAATCATTATTTTCATTGATCCTTCTAAAACAACAATTGAATGTGTGAAAAACAATTGATTAATCTCTTTGTAGAGAAACTGGGCAGTATGATGAAAGTTTACCTGAGTTACACTAAGAATACATAACTCCTGGAAAAGAGGTTGTGAGCAGGCTCAGTAAGTTGAATAAGAAATTGTCAGGACTCAGCGGGCAGCGCTGGTCAGGCCTCCTCCTGCTGCCATTTTTCCTCTCCCTTTCTCCCACAGGTGGCTGTAGTCTGACAGAGGGGCGTGGTGCAAAGTTGCGGCTCATTTGGCGGCGTGATGATGGAGTATTTAAGTGGTGGGCTGACAGCTGGAAGATGCCAGAGTGTTAACCTTGAGTGGTACACCTCAGTTGGCCACTGTCTTTGTGACAGCTCCTTTGTGCTTCCTAATTCTGTGCTCTCATGTGCCCAGGTTGTCTCACACTTCCGGATCCCATTCCGAAGCTGTCCCTCGATCCTGTGACGACCCACACCCAAGCCTCAGCATCAGCACATGAAGCCTCAGCTTCATGTGCTGATGCTGTAACTCCAGGGGTACTTCGTTTGGCAATGTGATTCAGCCTTAGTTTGTCAAATACTGTTACGGCCCCTGGCCTATGGAGGCTGTGCAGGAGGCTTGTTTGTTATGCAAATCCGCTGTGACATAACATCTACCTGATTGGCTGCCAGGAGGCTGCAGAGAAGCTGCGACCTCATTGGACCAGCAGAGGACTACCATGCCAATCTGACTGCTGATGAGACTCACCTGCAGCAGTATATAAGACTCCAGCACTTATTCCTTCTTTGAGGGACAGCTAGTAGGAAGTGGTTTTTGTTAAGCTGTTCCCCCCACCTTTAGTGTTTGCAATTGTTTTGGGCCCCATTTTGAATTAGTTGTGCTTTCTAGTTTGGTTAAACATGTAGTAATTTAACTTACCCTAAGCACTGTTAAGATTATCTGACCTTTATTTTGTGTTAAACTGGATTGTATTGTTTTGTGTTTGTTAAAACCCATTATTTTTGTAATAAATCACCATTTTTGTTGCACTCATGTCTCTGGACACATTTTTATGTTACTGCCCCTGAACCCCTAGACCTTGGGGTCGTAACAAATACAAAGACAAAAAAACAATAAACATTAAAGTATGGGTCTATGGGTTGGGTTTCTGCAATGTTATCAGCGTGTAAAAACTCATCTTCAGAACCCAATCTGTTCAAAATGGTGATCTACACCAAAAATACAGGCAACATTGCTCCCTCTGCCTTTACTCCCTCAGCTCCTATGTCCTATGCAGACATAGGAGCGCAGCTGATTATACTCACTGTGTCTGTAGTGCGGCAGCGGCTCTTATTTTAGAGCCCAAATAAGCGACTTCACTTTCAGAAACAAGCCCAAAAAAACTGCAACCCGCAACTCATAAAATTTACAAGCGACCTTAGAAAAAAGAAGCCTAAAGTCATATGAAATAAGTGGACTTGGCAACAATGAGTAAACATTTTTTGAACTCTTGGAAAATGTCGCCGTTTTTTAACAAAGTTAACACATTAATAAAGCGTTAAAACTGACAGCCCTAATTGAAATACTTTTGAAATCATAGTAATATGTTAAATACACATAAGGAGGGTAGGGTCCAAAGACTGATCATTGTGGTACCCCACAACTAATATTTTGCACAGTAGATTTTGTTAGTAATCTCTACAAACAGCTTTTTATTTTTTTAAATACCTTATCACCTATTCATGTGCCACTCCTCCGATACCGTACTTGTATAATTTTTTCAATAATATTGAGCGATCTAATGTATCGAAGGCTTTTTGTAAATCCACAAATACACCCACCAAATATTTCTTCTTATCTATTGCTGTTGAAACCTCTTCTACCAGCTCAATTATGGCTGTCGCAGTTGAATGATTTGAGTGAAAACCATATTGACATTCGCTTAAAAAGCTCTATTTATTAATAAATGTATCTATTTGGAAACAAATAATTTGTCCAAAATCTTTGAAAATTGCGAAACCACTAAAATAGGTCTACAATTAGCCATGCTTATTCCCAGCTTTATAGAATGGTATTATTTTCGCAATTTTCATAATGTTTGGAAAAACCCGAGGTTTATTAGAGCATGTCTAAAAACACAAGGAAGCAAAAAGAAGAAAGTAATTAAAAGCACCTTATGCAATTTTTCTGCAGATAATAAGTGCAAAAGTGCTTTGCTTCTGTATTTTGATAGTCACTGGGATTTGATTAATTATCACACAAATTCCGTTGTTTTAAACCTGAAACACATCTATTGCCAAGAAGTCAAATAAAACCTTCTGCAGACACCCATTTAGAAAAAAAGGAACAAAATGTAAATAAATAAATAAATAAATACACCACCTGAGATGCAAAGAAACAAAGGGTGTCCAGTAATGCAATAAAAGATGGATGCTCTTGCGCACAACTCATGCAGTAAACTGTACTGAGGAAAAATACACACAAACCATTTGGGTGATAAAACGATGGGGCTCAGAAAATTACCAGTGAGATTCATCTCGAGCCCAACAGCCAACAGTGAAGATCAATAATAATTTATTGGTAACTTTCTTTTTTATGCTATTTTTTTCACAGTCTGTTCTTTGAAGTGTGGAGTGAAGGAGGTGGAAGACAGAATGAAGAAAAGTGTGTGTGTGTGGCCTTGAG
>NW_023397111.1:0-64794 GCF_011125445.2 Fundulus heteroclitus
TACCCACACTGTGTGCTAATGGAGCACTGACCAAGACTGGGTTCTATGGAGTGACGACTACCAGACATTTTCGAATGGAGAGCCTATCCAGGGTCGGCTCTAATGGAGGTCCCATGAGTTGGTTCCAAATGAAGCACTGTAGAACGACTTGATCTTATGGGAGCTGACCAAACTGGGTAGTAATGAAGCAATAACCCCAGAGTTGGTCTAAAGGGAGGATCACCCAGAGTTGGTTCTAATGGAAGATTTCTGCCTTTATGATGTGCGAGAAGTGAATATATACGAGTACATTTTTTGACAGCCCACTTGCATTAAGAGAAATGACTGATTTAGGTCCCAGAAG
Organism: Fundulus heteroclitus; assembly: GCF_011125445.2. NCBI lineage: Eukaryota > Metazoa > Chordata > Actinopteri > Cyprinodontiformes > Fundulidae > Fundulus > Fundulus heteroclitus. Next base: position 344 of record NW_023397111.1, read on the forward strand.
GACTAAATAAGGTCCCCCGACAAGGGTTAAGCAGTGTTTCCACACCCTAGTTGTTGGACAACTCAATATGGTTTTAAGCACACAAAATGTCTGAATCATGTTGAATTGACTTTCACTGTGTTTTAGCGTGTGCTGCTGTTTCTAATGACCGGGCTCATATAATGTTCCTTTGCAGCTATTTGGCACCCAATTTCTGCCTTTCTGAGGTGTGAGAATTGAATTATAACCATTACATCTTTGAGTGGCCTTTTGCATTTAGTTACAGCACAAAATGACTTATTAGGTGTCCGAAGGACCAAATTACGTCTCCCCACAAGGTGTAAGCAGTGTTTCCACACACCTTAGCTGTTGGACAGCTCCCATTGTTTTAGCGCCCAAATCGTCTGAATCATGTTAAATATAAATTTCACTGAGTTTTAAACAGTGTTCTGCTGTTACTAAGGACCGCGCAAGACAATGTTATTTGCAGCAATTGGCATCCAAATTTCTGCCTTCTGAGGTTGTGAGAGCTGAATTATACCTTACATTCTTTGAGAACCCATTGCATTAGAGCAGCCAAAATGACTTATTTAGGTGTCAGAAGGACCAAATTTAGGTCTCCCCACAAGGTTAAGCATTGTTTCCCCACAACTTTAGATTATTGACTGCTCTCTTCTGTTTTAGCGCCCCAAAATCGTCTGATCATGTTAAATATGAATTTCCTGAGTTTAAACAGTGTTCTGCTGTTACAATGACGGGCTCATAGAATGTTTCATTTGCAGCATATTGGCTTCAATATCTGCTTTTCTGAGTGTGAGAAGTGTATTGTAGTAACTTATATCTTTGAGTGCCTATGGCATTAGAGCAGCCAAAATGACTTATTTAGGTGTCAAAGGACCAATAAGGTCTCCCACAAGGTTTAAGCATTGTTTAAACTAACCTTAGTTATTAACGTGCTCTCCCTCTGTTTAGCGCCCATATCGTCTGTGTTAGAAATGTAATCATTATTTTATGAAGCTACAGGCATTTGGTTGTTTTAAGAGTTTGCTTTCAGGAAGGTTTGTGTTTTTTTAATCTTAGATAAGGGAGAGCAAATGGGTTTCCCAGATAAGGGATGTCTCCCTTATCCAACTTCATGAAGCTGGTGATTTAATTATCACCTCTATCCAACTTTGCAGAAAGCTGTGATTTGATTATCACCCGCAATGAACCTTGCTCCCTTCTTTGTTTTCCAACCCCCATGTTGTAAACTCAAGACTGTGATTAAATCCTCCTGACCCCATGTGATGTGTGACAATAAAGACAAGGGAACAAGCAGTCGGGGCAGTCAACTCAAGCTTGTAAGAGAAACGGTCTCAATGCTCCTGGTTCGTCTGTCCTCTTCCTTGTGAAAGAGTAAAAACTTGCGTTGTGTTTGGCTTTCTTTCAGAATAAAGAGGTTATTAAAACTTAACTCTATCATCTGAATCATGTTAAATTGGAATTTCACTGAGTTTAAACAGTGTGCTGCTGTTACTAATAACCGGGCTCATAGAAGGTTCATTTGCAGCATATTTGGGATTCAAATTTTCTGCCTTTCTGAGGTGTGAGAAGTGAATTATAACCATTTACATTCTTTGAGTGCCCTATTCACTAGAGAGCAGCCAAAATGACTTTATTAGGTGTCAGAAGGACCAAATTAGTTCTCCCACAAGGTTTAAGCATTGTTTCCCACACACCTTAGTTTTTGACTGCTCTCATCTGTTTTAGCGTACAATCTTCTGAATCATGTTAATCTAGATTTTATGAGTTTAAACATGTGTGCTGGTACTAATGATGGGCTCATAGAATGTTCATTTTGCAGGCATATTTGGCTTCAAATTTTGCCCTTCTGGGGTGTGAGAAGTGAATTATAACCATTACTTTTTTTGAGTGCCCTATTGCATTAGAGCAGCCAAATGACTTATTTAGGTGTCAGAAGGACCAAATTAGGTCTACCTTCAAGGATTAAGCAGTGATTCCACATACCCTAGCTGTTGGACAGCTCACTTTTTTTGGCGCACAAATCGTCTGAATCATGTTAAATTTGAATTTCAGTTAGTTTAAACAGTGTGCTGCTGTTACTAATAACCAGGCTCATAGAATGTTCATTTGCAGCATTTTTGGCTTAAAATTTCTTCCATTCTGAGGTGTGAGAAGTGAATTATAACCATTACATTCTTTGAGTGCCCTATTGCATTGGAGCAGCCAAAATGACTTATGTAGGTGTCAGAAGGACCAAATTAGTTCTCCCCACAAGGTTTAAGCATTATTTCCACACACCTTAGTTTTTTGACTGTTCTCATCTGTTTTAGCCCACAAATCTTCTGAATCATGTTAAATTTGAATTTCACTGAGTTTAAACAGTGTGCTGCTGTTACTAATGACCGGGCTCATAGAATGTTCCTTTTGCAGCATATTTGGATTCAAGTTTCTGCTTTCTGAGGTGTGAGAAGTGAATTATAACCATTACATTTTTGAGTGCCCCATTGCATTAGAGCAGTCAAAATGACTTATTCAGGTGTCAGAAGGACCAAATTAGGTCTTTCTTCAAGGTTTTAGCAGTGATTCCACACACCATAGCTGTTGAACAGTTCACTTTTTTTTGGCGCACAAATCGTCTGAATCATGTTAAATTAGAATTTCAGTTAGTTTAAACAGTGTGCTGCTGTTACTAATAACCAGGCTCATAGAATGTTCATTTGCAGCATTTTTGGCTTCAAATTTCTTCCTTTCTGAGGTGTGAGAAGTGAATTAAACCATTACATTCTTTGAGTGCCCTTTGCATTGGAGCAGCCAAAATGACTTATTAGGTGTCAGAATATGGAAGAAAAACAGTCCCATTGGAATCCACCTTTTTTTTTACACTGAATTTTAAGCACTGAATTTTTTTAGACATTGAATTCCTTACACTGAATTTTAATTTGGTAAAAATTCACCTGCAAAAAATTCACCTGCGAAAATTCAGCAGCTGCAAAAATTCGGCTGCAGAAATTCAATGCAAATATGACTTTCGGTGAACTCAAGCCAAAGCAATCTACTCGATAGAGTCGAGCAGCTTCTAGCCAATGAAAATTAGCTCATTTTGGTCACCTGACACTACGGTTGGGCATAGCTTTGTTCCCGGCTGAATACAGCTGAATGAGGAGTTTTTCTACTTAAATAGATATGATTACAAAACGTCAGGTAACTAATAGACAACCATTTGAGTTTTCCATGTAATCGGAACAGGGTGAAACAACTGAGCTGATCACAGCTAGAAGAAGCGGCCGGCGGCCGACTGCTTCTTCCGGATCAAACCATGAGCCTTGGCAGACAGGGGTGCTGCACTGGTTGTGATTGGCTCAGTTATTTCATCCAGTCTGATTAGATGAAAAACTTTAATGGAGATCTATTAGTAGCTATCTATGTTTTGTAATAATATCTATTAAAAAAGAAAAGTCCTCATTTCACCTTATTTTCAACGGAAAAAACGGAGACAGTGAGTTGACGGTTTTCTGTGCGAGACTTCCGGCGGGTCACTTCCTGTCTTGACGAGCTTGCTGAAAAGAGACTCGTGCAGCTACGTTGTCTCAAATTACTCGTAAATATGACTTCGAAGAAGACTGGGATCGTTGTACGGTTAGAGGTTGTCATAATAACTGGTGTAAAAGAAAGGTTACGTGGAGTGTTTTGATCATCAACCGTGAACGAGAGCTGCAGATGTGAGGCGCCCTACTTCCTTCAGCCGAAGAACGAGAAATCCCTCCGCCTGTGGTTAAAAGACCGTATTCTTTCATTTGTAGACAAAAGACCGACAGAAGACCAACGATGCCAGAAAAGTGGCTGGGCTACGAAGTTGCATTAAAACTCCAAGGTGATAAAGAGGAGAGCAGAAAGGTAAGCTAATGTTGGCTGATGTTTACAACTTTGACTCTTAACTCCTTAGTTTGTATCCATATTGATGAAACATATACTCTCACGTGAAGACAGCCATCTTTTAGCTTTGTTCGCTCTGTAAAATTATTATCTGGATATTTTACAAACCCTGCAAATAGATATGAATTCCGTTTATAAAGTTAGATAATGAAAGATTTACAGCAAAAGATATTTAGCCTGTCATAAGAGATAAAAGGCAGGGCTCATTTTTCATTTTTGTTATTCATAATCTTTTAAATTAGTCACAGTTCCAATGAAATATTTAAATAACAAGCTTAATATTTAGCTCCAAAGTAAACGTTTAGTTTATAAACTAAACGTTTACTTTGGAGTTAAATATGTAGTTTGAAAACTAAATGCTTGGTTTGCATTGTAAATACTTAGTTTACAAACTAAACATTTAGCTTTGTAATTAAATATTGAATTTGGTACTGTGACATTTACATATGTTTAACATGGTGGAAATCTGACTTTAAAAATGAAAACCCGTTTTTTTTCCTATTATGACAGTAAAGAACCCAAATATTTGCTGTTATATCTTGACTGTGTAAGCTTACAAATGGTTTATCCCAGATACTAACTCGGGGTGTTTTATAAAAACTGATAGGAATGTGTGATATGAATATTTGAATGAGTAATGATACAGGGTGTTGTTCTATTAGCTTGTGTTAACATTAGTTTTAAGTAGTATTTGACATGTTTAATGCTGTCTGCCTAAACTGATTGTGGTCTTGTGTTTGACAGATGACAGCCACTGTGATGCAGAGGCAGACCGGACCGCTCCATAATCAGTCACCCTATGAATAAAAATGCTGTTTACTACAGGCACTGATGATCACACCTACGAGAAAAGAAGTAGAAGGATGTATGTGGCTGGCTTCCAGGAGTATCTTGGTTCTGGCGATGAGTAACGGCAGCACAGAGGCTTTACCATCAGAGATCTGCTGTTTGAGAGGAGATTTAACCTTGTTCTACCAGCATTCACTCATAAAAGGAGGACGGTTGTCTGATGAGGATGTAACTGCCCACAAGGATTGCAGATGTCCACATACATGTGGAAAGAGTTATCAGGAGGCTTAAAGTTTTCACAATAATCTCCCAGACTGTAACCATCAGCTTCAATATAAAATGGACAAAATCTTTCGAATCTGTGCAGCTCCTGTGAACACGCAGGGGGAATCATCCACAAGGATTTGATTGAGCGGAGTAGTTTACATGTCAAAAAGATCTGATTAGTTATATTCTACTGTAAATCAGTGGAATTAAAATACACGAGAATGTGTTTTGGATCTGTGCTTTTAAATATTTCTTTGTTAGCACCTTCAGGTTTTACATTTTGGAATACATTTTTCATTTTTAATAACTTAAGTATTGTATATCCTTATTTTCAGACTATTCAGATGTTTACATATACAAAAATTGTGTTCAACTAAAATGTGTACAGTTAAATTTCACTATCAATTTGACTTGGTAATTTAATTTGCATTTATTAATACTTTGATCAAGTGGATGTTGTCCTAAGCACATGTAACAACCTAAGGGTATCTTACGTACATAAACTGGCAAGATACAATATTTCATTTATTAAATGTATTAATTTATGCCATTTCTTTACATTAAATTGTAATTAAATTTCACTTTAAAAATGGTTAAAACGTTAAGTTTAAACATTTTCACTTATTTCATTTCACCTTATAGCATATTGTAGATTCGTTGTTGTTTTTTGTTTGTTGTTTAATTCTTTGTGGTGCAGGAAACATCCATCATTCAGCCTTTTGGGGATGGCGCTCATCTGTTCAGGACAATCCAGTCAGACCATGGCAAACTGCACCTTTTAACAAAATTAAAGTAATTATTTATAGTACAGTCCTTGTGTCATGAATCGGAGGCAAGGGACCCAGAATTCAGCCAGGCCAGCAGAGGTTCGGTAAAATAATATTTATTAACAAAATCCAAAAACCAAAAGGGCAGAGAAACAAACAGTCCAGTTGGGCAGGAACAGACAAGAAACAGGGTGGCTCAGATCTCTGGGGAACAAGTGGTCAAAAATCCAAAAGCAAACCAATAAACAAACTTGCAGGAGGAGACTCACCTATACTCAAACAGACGACCTGGCACTGATGTCTGGTCTCAACAGTTTATATGGAGGTGGAAGCAGGTGAAACCGGGTGAGAAGTGATTGCAGCAGGGGTGGAGTTAGGCAGGTGTGCAGAATAAGTAATTAGACCAGACATCAGTGCTGAGGCTCAAAACCAAGAACAGATCAGACAAATATAAATAGCTGACAAGACAAGTGGACAGAAACAAACTACACACACACACGATCTAATAAAGAACAAAACAACCCTGAAGTACAAACCTAAAACAGAAAATAAAGCTAAGACTAAAACTGATGACAAAACAGGATAAACTAACAGTAAACAAGAACCTAGACAAGACAAAACTCAAAGCAACCAGAGAACCTAAGGAAGGAGGGCAAAATACCTTAAACATAAACCAGAACGTGACAGAGCCCCTCCCTTAGGGCGGATTCCAGACGCCCTAAAACAAGACAGACTAGACCGGGTGGGGTGGAGGGAGGTACTGGACGGAGGGCCAGAGTCAAAACAAAACAAACCCAAACCCGGGCGAAAGTCGAAAAACAAAAAACAAAGAGTCTGATGGGCGTCCCGGACGACGGCCCCGGCGTGTCTGGTTCTCCGGCGGGCGTTCCCGGACGACGGCCCCGGCGTGTATGGTTCTCCGGACTGGGCGTCCCGGACGACGGCCCCGGCGTTTGTCTGGTTCTCCGGAGGGCGTCCCGGAAGACGGCCCCGGCGTGTCTGGTTTCTCCTGCGGGCGTCCCCGGACGACGGCCCCGGCGTGTCTGGTTCTCCGGCGGGCGTCCCGGACGACGGCCCCGGCGTGTCTGGTTCTCCGGCGGGCGTCCCGGACGACGGCCCCGGCGTGTCTGGTTCTCCGGCGGGCGTCCCGGACGACGGCCCCGGCGTGTCTGGTTCTCCGGCGGGCGTCCCGGACGACGGCCCCGGCGTGTCTGGTTCTCCGGCGGGCGTCCCGGACGACGGCCCCGGCGTGTCTGGTTCTCCGGCGGGCGTCCCGGACGACGGCCCCGGCGTGTCTGGTTCTCCGGCGGGCGTCCCGGACGACGGCCCCGGCGTGTCTGGTTCTCCGGCGGGCGTCCCGGACGACGGCCCCGGCGTGTCTGGTTCCCCAGCGGGCGTCCCGGACGACGGCCCCGGCGTGTCTGGTTCTCCGGCGGGCGTCCCGGACGGTGGAACGAGACCCTCAGAGGCCAACGCCTGGAGAGAGAGAGAACAAAAACTGGTGCCGGACTAAAGGCTACCGGAGGTGCCGAACTACAGGCTGATGGGGGAGCCTGGCTACAGGCTGCTACACACAGAGCCTGGCTACAGGCTGCTACTGACAGAGCCTGACTACAGACGACTAAAGGGGGCGCCTGACTACAGGTGACTAAAGGGGGAGCCTGACTACAGGCGAGTGGAAAGGGAGCCTGGCTAATAGCTACGGGTGGCGGCGCCTGGCTAATAGCTACGGGTGCAGGGCCTGGCTAATAGCTACGGGTGGCAGGGCCTGGCTAATAGCTACGGGTGGCAGGGCCTGGCTAATAGCTACGGGTGGCAGGGCCTGGCTAATAGCTACGGGTGGCAGGGCCTGGCTAATAGCTACGGGGGGCAGGGCCTGGCTACAGGCTTCGGGCAGGGCCTGGCTACAGGCTTCGGGCAGGGCCTGGCTACAGGCTTCGGGCAGGGCCTGGCTACAGGCTTTCGGGCTGCAGTGCTTTGAAGCTACGGGGAGCTGGCACTGGAGGACAGTGCGCTAAAGCTACGGGGAGCTGGCACTGGAGTCAGTGCGCTAAAGCTACGGGGAGCTGGCACTGGAGACAGTGCGCTAAAGCTACGGGGAGCTGGCACTGGAGACAGTGCGCTAAAGCTACGGGGAGCTGGCACTGGAGACAGTGCGCTAAAGCTACGGGGAGCTGGCACTGGAGACAGTGCGCTAAGCTACGGGGAGCTGGCACTGGAGACAGTGCGCTCAAGTACGGGGGAGCGGGCACTGGAGACTGAGTCTTAAAGCGCGGGGAACAGGCACCGGTATGCTCTGCTTTAAAGTGCGGGGAGCCAGCACGGATGCTCTGCTTTAAAGCTGCGGGAGCCGGCACTGGAGGCTGTGCTTTAAAGCTGCGGGGAGCCGGTACTGGAGCCGAAATCGAGGGCGGGTCCCTCCAGGACCTCTCTTCTTGGGGCTGGGCGGAAAGCGGTTCCTCCTGGACCCCTTCGTCGCCCGCTGGCGGCGGACCCTCCTGGGTCTCCTCGGCGCCCCGCTGGCGGCGGACCCTCCGGGTTCTCCTCGGCGCCCGCTGGAGGCGGACCCTCCCCGGGTCTCCTCGGCGCCCGCTGGCGGCGGACCCTCCCTGGGCCTCCACGTCGGCCCGCTGGCGGTAAACCCCTATGTGACAGGAGCAGAGGCGTCAGCAGACCAACCCGCTCGCCGGCAGTTTTGCCGGCGGCGGGACGGCTGCGGCAGAGCGCTCCTCCCTTGGAGGTGGCGTCTTGGACCAACACCAGGGGGACAAAACGCCAGCCTGGAACCCTCAAAAGAGACCCTCTGCACATTAACTCTGCAGGGGAAAAAGCTCCAGGGCCGCAGCAGGCCTCATCATAGAAGAAAAAAAAGTCAGGGAAAAACAACAAAAAAGTGAACGTGCTGGTCTGGCGATGGGTCCTGTGTTGGCCAGGTCGTTCTGTCATTGAATCGGAGGCAAGGGACCCAGAATTCAGCCAGGCCAGCAGAGGTTCGGTAAATAATATTTATTAACAAAATCCCAAAACCAAAAAGGGCAGAGAAACAAACAGTCCAGTTGGGCAGGAACAGACAGAAACAGGGTGGCTCAGATCTCTGGGGAACAAGTGGTCAAAAATCCAAAAGCAAACCAATAAACAAACTTGCAGGAGGAGACTCACCTATACTCAAACAGACGACCTGGCACTGATGTCTGGTCTCAACAGTTTATATGGAGGTGGAAACAGGTGAAACCGGTGAGAAGTAATTGCAGCAGGGGTGGAGTTAGGCAGGTGTGCAGAATAAGTAATTAGACCAGACATCAGTGCTGAGGCTCAAAACAAGAACAGATCAGACAAATATAATAGCTGACAAGACAAGTAGACAGAAACAAACTACACACACACGATCTAATAAAGAACAAAACAACCCTGAAGTACAAACCTAAAACAGAAAATAAAGCTAAGACTAAAACTGATGACAAAACAGGATAAACTAACAGTAAACAAGAACCTAGACAAGACAAAACTCAAAGCAACCAGAGAACCTAAGGGAAGGAGGGCAAATACCTAAACATAAACCAGAACGTGACACCTTGGTGTCATAGTATATAAAATATGAAATTAACAAATATCAGGAAGGTAAGTAGAAAATATGGATATAGATATATAGTATATATATCTATATAGAGAGATATATATAGAGATATAGATATATATTTAATTTATATATATATATATATATATATAATTTTATATATATTATAGATATATATATATATATATATATATATATATATAATATATATATAGCACCCCTGGGTCTTTCTGCATGGAGTTTGCATGTTCTCCCTGTGCATGTGTGGGTTCTCTCCGGGTACTCCGGCTTCCTCCCACAGACCCCAAAAACATGACTGTTAGGTTAATTGGCTTCTCCAAATTGTCCTTAGGTGTGAGTGTGTGCGTGAATGGTTGTTTGTCTGTTTGTCTCTGTGTTGCCCTGCGGACAGACTGGCGACCCTGTCCAGGTGGTACCCCGCCTCTCGACCCAGTGAATGCTGGAGATAGGCACCAGCACCCCCCGGCGACCCCATCAGGATTAAAGCGGTTCGGGAAATGGATGGATGGATATATCTATATATCTATATATATATATATATATATAATTAATATATATATATATATTATATATATATATATATAGTGATAAACTATAACTATCCATATTTTTCTACTTACTTTCCTAATATACATCCAAATTGCCTTTAAAGATTAGACTGTTATGGATTAGAAAGGTGTGTTTACCTTTACAGACAGGAAGAGGTGGTGTGCCGACAGAATATTACCCAAATTTGAATGACCTTAAACAGCATCAATGAACCAGAAATCAGGCTTTCACTTATCTGAAAAAAGATGCACAATCTGTTGATTAGAAAATAAAAACGTTACACATACACAAAATTTTATTTCACAAATGCTTTAAAGCCAATGTTTTCATTAGCGCTTTAACCCTAATACCCTAACATATAAACTAGAAATAAAGTTACAGCTTCATTCTAAAGCTAACTTACATTTTAACGTGACAAGCTTGCATCAAGAGCTTTAAAACCACACATCAGATTGGTACAATCTCAAACTTCAAGCCAGCCGTTTGAACATTTTAATATCCAATTATAACATCAGTTCAACCCCGAACATTTAGCACTGCTATCTTTGTAACATTAACTCACCGACAATCTACTCACAACGAGGCAACAGCTGATTTGACTCGGACCATTCATTAACCAACCTGCAGATCTGAAGGACTTCCCCTGGAGCCGCAGCACCAGAGCACTCCGGTAGCTCCGGGTGATGTAGTCAGGATCCAGCAGAGTGAACGTCGGACTTGCTTTGGCTTGAATGGGCATCAGCCTCCATGAATACCAGTTTATCCATGTTGCTGTTTATGAACTCTGTGCCAACTTTTCCACTGCGGAGGTTCGGCTCGGTACATTGGCATTGCAGAGCCGTCCGGACCAAGTGACGAGACCAAAATGGTTAAACATTTCCTCGTTCGTTATATGAGGCCACTTCTTCATGTCTCCTATCAGTCATGAATAGTTTGAGGCTGTGGCACGGACCTGTCACTTCGATTGCTCTGCAATTTTTGACAATGTTGCGACAGTTAATAATTTCAATCAAGCTAATGTTATTTTACCTAGGGAAGCGCTGAAACGGATGTTTCCTGGCCGTAGTGTCACGTGACCAAACGAGCTAATTTCATTGGCTAGAAGCTGCTCGACTCTATCGAGTGTAGATTGCTTTGGCTTGAGTTCACCGAAAGTCATATTGCAGTTGAATTTCTGCAGCCGAAATTTTTGCAGCTGAATTTTCGCAGGTGAATTTTTTGCAGGTGAATTTTTTTGCAGGTGAATTTTTACCAAATTAAAATTCAGTGTAAGGAATTCAATGTCTAAAAAAATTCAGTGCTTAAAATTCAGAGTTAAAAAAAAGGTGGATCCAATGGGACTGTTTTTCTTCCATATCAGAAGGACCAAATTAGTTCTCCCCACAAGGTTTAGCAATTGTTTCCACACACACTAGTTTTTTGACTGTTCTCAGCTGTTTTTAGCGCACAAATCTTCTGAATCATGTTAAATTTGCATTTCACTGAGTTTAAACAGTGTGCTGCTGTTACTAATACCGGGCTGATAGAATGTTCATTTGCAGCATATTTGGATTCAAATTTCTTCCTTTCTGAGGTGTGAGAAGTGAATTATAACCATTACATTCTTTGAGTGCCCTATTGGATTAGAGCAGCCAAATGACTTATTTAGGTGTCAGAAGGACCAAATAAGGTCTCCCTTGAAGGTTTTAGCAGTGATTCCACACACCGTAGCTGTTGGACAGCTCCCTTTTGTTTTAGCGCACAAATCATCTGAATTAAATTTGAATTTTACTTAGTTTTAAAACAGTGTGCTGCTGTTACTAATGATCGGTCTGATAGAATGTTCATTTGCAGCATATTTGGATTCAAATTTCTGCCTTTCTGAGGTGTGAGAAGTGAATTATAACCATTACATTCTTTGAGTGCCCTATTGCATTAGAGCAGCCAAAAAGACTTATTTAGGTGTCAGAAGGACCAAATTAGGTCTCCCCACAAGGTTTAAGCATAGTTTCCACACACCTTAGTTTTTTGACTGCTTCCATCTGTTTTAGCGTACAAATCGTCTGAATCATGCTAAATTTGTATTTCACTGAGTTTAAACACTGTGCTGCTGTTACTAATGACCGGGCTCATAGAAGGCTCATTTGCAGCATATTTGGATTCAAATTTTTGCCTTTCTGATGTGTGAGAAGTGAATTATAACCATTACATTTTTTGAGTGCCCCATTTCAATAGAGCAGCCACAATGACTTATTAAGGTGTCAGAAGGACCAAATTAGGTCTCCCAAAAAGGTTTAAGCATTGTTTCCACACACCTTAGTTTTTTTGACTTCTCTCTTCATTTTTAGCGCACAAATCGTCTAAATTATGTTAATCTAGAATTTTACTGAGTTTAAACAATGTGCTGCTGTTACTAATGAGTGGACTCATAGAATGTTCATGTGCAGCATATTTGGCTTCAGATTTCTGCCTTTCTGAGGTGTGACAAGTGAATTATAACCATCACATTTTTTGACTGCCCTATTGCATTAGAGCAGCCAAAATGACTTGTTTAGGTGTCAGAAGGACCAAATTAAGTCTCCCACAAGGTTTAAGCATTATTTCCACACACCTTAGTTTTTTGACTGCTCTCTTCTTTTTTAGCGCACAAATCGTCTGAATCATGTTAAATTTGAATTTCACTTAGTTTAAACAGTGTGCTGCTGTTACTAATGACCGGACTCAGAATGTTCATTTGCAACATTTTTGGCTTCAAATTTCTTCCTTTCTGAGGTGTGAGAAGTGAATTATAACCATTACATTCTTTGAGTGCCCTATTGCATTAGAGCAGCCAAAATGACTTATTTAGGTGTCAGCAGGACCAAATTAGGTCTCGCCACAAGGTTTAAGCATTGTTTCCACACACCATAGTTTCCACACACCTTAGTTTTTTGACTGCTCTCTTCTGTTTCACCGCAAAAATTGTCTGAATCATGTTAAATTTGAATTTCACTGAGTTTAAACAGTAAACTATGGTCGCAACTAAAGAAGACAGACCACCACTGTATAAGCCTTTAAATGCTCCCAAGGATGTTTTAAATCTGTATGCAGACCTGGATGGACTGAGTAAATCAGATAATTTGTTATCAACAGACCAGTCCAAAGGCTTGTGTCCTATGGTGCAGGTCGCAAATCCTAATGTAGGAGCTCAGCAGCCTCAAACAATCCCAGTTTTCCATCTGTGCTTGTTAGAGGAAACCAGAAAGAATGTAGAAGGTGTAATTTCTCCACAGGAAGATCCAGAAATATGGACCCAAGGCATGGAGGGAATTTGTAACTCATATGGTTTAAATGGAAATGAGTTCGGACAAGCCTTACAGTTGTCAGTGGGAAAACATTGGGAAAAAGTAAGGGCAAATCATACAGGCAGAACCCCACAAGGTGGAATATTTGAACATCAAGCGCAAATGGGGATTGAACAAAGGCAGAAAATGGACAGCTCTAGCATAAGCAGTACGAGCAGTTTTCCACAGAAGAGCAGATTATAAACATTTGGGGTCCATAAAACAAAAAATGAGGGAAGGTGTAGACGAGTTCAAAATACGTTTTGAAAAATAATATAGGTTTCACAGTGGCATCCGTCCTGCTGACGGGGATGACACACCATATCAGCAACAGCTAAAAAATATGTTAACGGGAGGTTTCCAGCCGCATATCTCCGCGTGGGTTAAAAAACACTCAGTTACACTGACAACGTGTAATGTAATGTCAAAAAGCATTAGAAATAAAGGACCCTTAAACAGGAAAAAAGGTTGTATGCTTCTATAGTAATGTCACAAACTTGCCCCATTAATCTGTTAGGACAGAATCTGATGAATAATATTTAAAAGGTATTTTAAATGCTTCTTGGTCTCCAGTACCAACTGATGTAGGATTATTGACAACTGTAGAACCAGTTAAATACTTCCTAAATCGCAATACAGGCCGCAGATAAAACAGTATCTGCTAAAACATGAAGAACAGGAGGGTATTAAAACCAAAAACATTAAAAACAAATGATGTCCTTTTTTAGGATTGTGTAATTACTGCAGAGCTTGGATTCCACATTATGTAGAGAAAACTCAGCTTCTCTTAAATCTTATTAATGACACACCAATAGCCATGGCCAGAGTGCCTGGATCTAGTAAAACTGTACATGAAATAAGTGTTGCAGTTTAAAGAAGTGTCCAATGCAAATTTACTGCCAGGAGAACCTTTGTCTCCACAGGATCCACAAACAGTGAGACCAGGAGACTCGGTGTGCTAAAGTCATCAGAAGGAAGGATTGGACATGCCAAGGTGGGAAGGACAATTCCAAGTGCTCCTGACCACGCCAACACCTGTGAAGATTGCTGAAAGACTATCCTGGATTCACCTCAGCCACTGTAAGTTACAGAGAGTGTTAAATTCCCAAGGTTGGAACAGTGGGGAAGTCGGACTACAAAGGGGTTTGGTTTTTTAGGGCAATTCGTCTCAACGTCAGTGAAGAAATCAACTGATCCCCTGTTCTTTAGAGTCCTGGGTAAAATTAACATCTCTGCTAACCTAGCAAAAGTGGGGTTCCCATGGAGATGGGGCTTCCTTTGTGTTGTGGCTGTTGCGTGCATTATCTGTGTCAGTCCAGATCAACTGAGAGAGAGGGAAAAAGCGGTTCATCCACTCCACTGCCATGAAGATTTGGCTGGGAAATCTCCCAGACCATCACCCAGACAACTTGTGGCAGATGTATGTGACGATGTTGGCTGAAGAGAAGAACATGAGTAACTGCTACGTATGCTCAGTGATGCCTGAGGACAGCCCTTGTACCTGTGTTTGCACCTGGCTACATAAAAAAAAAAAAAATCGCACAGCATACGCTCATTGATTGGATCACACTGTGATGTGAAGTAGGTTAAGTTAAGCTCCAATTGTAAATAAAATGATTAAAAGGAGGGATATGTTAAAGAAATGTGAATGTAATCATTTTATTTTTATCAAGCTACAGGCATTTGGTTTGCTTTAAGAGTTTGCTTTCAGGAAGGTTCTGTTGTTTTTAACCTTTGATAAAATGGTTTTCCCAGATAAGGAATGTCTCCTTTATCCAACTGCGCATGAAGCTAGTGATTTGATCATCAGCCACAATGAAACTTGCTCCCTTCTTTGTTTTCCCCCATGTTGTAAATTCAAGACTGTGATTAAATCCTCCTGACCCGATGTGATATGTGACAATAAAGACAAGGGGACAGAGGCAGCCCGGGGCAGTCGAACTCAAGCTTGTGAAAGAACAACTCTTATGCTCCTGGTTCTTCTGCCCTCTTTCTAATGGAAGAGTCAAAATTTGTGTTTGTGTTCGTTTTCTTTCCAGAAAAAAGGGGTTATTAAACTTAACTCTATCAGATCGAGCCACCTTTTTCGACTCTTACGGATTCAATCCTGAATTTGAATTTTATCCATCACGCATAGTGCCATTTTTGAAAGAGAGATCCTCGAAAATATTGTATCATAATCGTCAACTTCAAGACAGTCTGTCTGCCGTGTGCGGTCACCACTGTGTTTATTATCTGTGTCATAAAGCCTGTGGGCTTTCGGTCCATGAAATATTGGCTACCTGTGACGATGATGTTTATAAAAATGATGTCATGGTATATGATTTTGTGAAACAATATCAGCAATGTATCAAAAACAGGGCCTCGTGCTTGTTTAATCATGGAACTTGTTCTTTACAAATGTTTGAAGATTGTTACAAGCTGTAACTTGTCTAAAAAAAACAAAAAACACTGTACGCATGAATAATTTGAAACATTAAAGTATCTTTATTAGGCCCGAGCAGCGAACCGCTGCATTATCATTATTCAACGGCTGTATCGCTGCATCGACCGATCTGCACCAGATTTTTTGTGAGTCGTGGGGGAGAGCTGATGAATGCGTCCGTATGAATCGCCCGGTGGAAGTGGTGAAAAATGCGTGACAGCTTCTGCGGTGGCTGGCGCCTGGCATTGTGCGAACCCCCGCGGTGGCCAATAGGCCAGAGTGCCGCTTCGCTGCGAGAGCCGATCAACGCCGCTTGCGGCTTTAATTTGCCCCGAGCAGCAAAGCGCTGCGAAGGCCTATTGTAATTGTAGTGTTAATTAGGCCCGAGCAGCGAAGCGCTGCGAAGGCCTGTTGTATCTGTAGTGTTAATTATTATTATTTTGCCCCCTTAAAGAGGGGCCTTTTTTGGGGGTTTATCATTTTTAAAAACTCACCAAACTCTGCAGATGCATGGTGACTATTTAAAAATTTTGTATTTTAAGGTCGTCACAAAAATCTGAAGAAAAATGCTTCAACAGCGCCACCTAGAAATTTTCAAAGGATCCTTTGCTATTCACTTCATCGTAGAGACATGAAATTTGGTACAGTTGCAGAGCTCAACAAGACAGTCAGAATTTACAATTAATGTCATAGTGCAAGTATCACAGGAAGTTGGCCATTTTAGATTGAATGTGGTAATTTGACCTCATTTGTGATGTTTACAGCATTGGAATTTGATCGAACTCGTCCTAGAGATTTTGAGCGAGCAGCTTGAAACTCGGGCATGGCCAATTAAGGCATGGCCAATTAAAAGGTATCAAAACGGTGAGTTTTTGAGCATGCTGAAGGGGCGTTAGCAGGGGTCAAATTCACCTATTCGCCACTAAAAATAAAAGTGTTATATCTCCTACACAGAAACACACAGGGGCACCAAACATTCCTTGATTGATCATCATCGGATCTTCCACAATATCCAATGATCAAATGATGACATAATTTAGGCCACGCCCCCTGACAACAGGAAGTGTCATGTTTTGCTGTAAACGGTCGCTATGTTACCCCTCTGAGCTAATCAACATGTAACTGTGTCCAGAGACAGACGACATGTTGGTGTGTTGTGGATTCCAGCACCAAGTGGATTCGATGGAGCAGGGCGGCGTGGCGGCATGGCGAAGTCACCTCAAATGGCGCAGCCATACGTTTGGCTCTGAATTCCACAGTTTTGGGCTGAGCGCTTCAAACTCATATGGACAGGGTAGTCAAACTTTTTTACAGTAGCAGGCTACACACTATCAGGTAGGAGGGTACACACACACACACACACACATATATATATATATATATATATATATATATATATATATATATATATATGCTTCAGGCTGAACAGTGGCTCTGTGACTACTGTAACGAACAAACAAATAGCAATAGTGTAGTCTGTGTTACCAAATTAGGCAGGTTTCCAACCAATTAGGCTTTTGAACACATTGAGCTGGAAAAAATAGCTTGTGGGCAGATTGCAAAATATTCAGGAAGCTTTTCATAACTTTTGTTGGGCTTTTAGAAAGAATTACTAACAAAGTATATGAAAATAGTCATTTATTTTTTAAATAAGTTGAATCTGTTGATCTGACATCAATGAATAATAGTTATAATGAATAATATTGATTATAACTATATTGATTATAATAAAAGAAGAAAAGAATAATGGTTAATCAAGTGTTTGGTCAATGTAAACGCCCAAGGAGGGGTTGAGTTCTACTTATCAACTTAAAAATATTCATGACTGCGTGTAAGAGAAATGTTTAATTGAGCTATACTGAGAGAAATTAAGTTTATATTAAGTAAGATTTACAACTCATGTTGGGAAGCTATTTATAATTTATTTTTTCTGGGTGATATATCCTGATTGTTAAAGAGATCTTGTGTGTTATTTGGTTGTCTGATTGTACATTTTGTTTGGAGCCCATATGCACAGTTTTTTTTTTGTTTGCTTCAACGCAGTTGTGAGCTAATGGCATGTTCTTATGTGTTTAATAGTTCTGTGCTTTTAACATGAGAGAGTTTGAGATTTGGGCTTGTTTTTTTCTTTTAAGTTGGGCAGATTTTATGCTGGTTTGGGTTACTGGAAACTAACAGTGACATAGGGTAACCTGTAGCGCTGTGTCTTAACTCAGAAATCCAGCATAAGCTACACGCTGTAGCACTGTTGTCAGGTGAGCACTGACTGAAGTAACAATTCTGACTAGAACAGATTCTGTAATTACAGCAGCTATGAGAACAAGGAGCAGGACAAAGCAAGAGTTTCCTTCTACCTGCAAGGAACTCAAGTCTCTTCAGTTTGACTGCCCTGTTTGGATGCATCCTTATCCACCCCCCCCCCCCCCCACAGGAATCCATAACAAACTTTGGTGGGCGTGACCTAATTGCTCTATAGCGCCCCCTAGAATATTTTAAATGATCAGCCCCAAGCCATGCTTAAAGCTATTTAATTCAATTCAATTAAATTTTATTTATATGGCACCAATCATGAAACATGTCATCTCAAGGCACTTTACAAAGTCAAAAGCAATCAGATTATACCCATTGGACAAGATTATACAGATTCCTATATAAGGGAACCATTTGATTGCATCAAAGTCTTCACAAGCAGCATTCCCTCCTGAAGAAGCGTAGAGCCACAGGAAAAATCGTCTGCATTGTCCATGGCTTTGAAGCAATCCCTCATACTGAGCAAGCATAAAGCGGCAGCGGAGAAAAAACTCCCCATTAACAGGAAGGAAAAACCTTCAGCAGAACTGGGCTCAGTATGAACGGTCATCTGCCTCGACCTACTGGGGGTTACAGAAGACAGAGCAGAGACACAACAAGACAGACAAAAAAGCACAGAAGCACACATTGATCCAGCAATCTGTTCTACATTAGATGGTAGTAGCGGGTGATCAGTCTTCTCTGGATGATGCCACATCTGAACACAACAGAACGCCAGACCAGGTGTACCTACTATGAAGAAAAAAGAGAGAGAACAAAAAGTTAAAAGCTGTAATGACAACAGTCATGCAAAACTGGAGAACAGTAAACTGGAGAACAATAGAACTCAGTAGAGTGAGAAATATAGAAAATACCATGATGTCCTGCAGTAGCCTAAGCCTATAGCAGCATAACTATAGAGGTAGCTCAGGATAACATAAGCCACTCTAACTATAAGCTTTCTCAAAAAGGAAAGTCCCAAGTGCCAGCTTCTAGTGGAGAAGTTCAAGTATCTTGGGGTCTTCTTCAGGAATGAAGGGAAGATGGAGCGGGAGATCGACAAGTGGATTGGTGCGCCGTCTGCTGTGAAGCTGGCGCTGTACCGGTCCGTTGTGGTGAAAAGAGAGCTGAGCCAAAAGGCGAAGCTCTCGATTTACCGGTCGATCTACCTTCGTACCCTCATCTATGGTCATGAGCTTTGGATTGTGACCGAAAGAACGAGATCCCGTATACAAGCGGCCGAAATTAGTTTTCTCCATAGTGTGTCTTAGCCCTCCCTTAAAGATAGGGTGAGGAGCTCAGTCATCCGGGGAGGACTCAGAGTAGAGCCGCTGTTCCTTCACGTCGAAAGCAGCCAGTTGAGGTGGCTCGGGCATCTGGTCAGAATGCCTGCTGGATGCCTCCCTGGTGAGGTGTTCTGGGCACGTCCCACCGGGAGGAGGCCCAGGGGAAGACCCGGGACATGCTGGGGAGACTATGTTTCTCAGCTGGCCTGGGAACGCCTTGGGATTCCCCCGAAGGAGCTGGCCCAAGTGACTGAGGAGAGGGACGTCCGGGCCTCCCTACTGAAGCTGCTACCCCTGCGACCCGACCCATGATAAGCGCAAGACGATGGATAGATGGATGGAAAAAGGAAAGTTTTAAGATTAGTCTTAAAAGTAGACAGAGTGTCTGCCTCACGGACCAAAACTGGGAGTTGGTTCCACAGGAGAGGAGCCTGATAGCTAAAGGATCTAACTCCCATTCTAGTTTTAGAGACTTTAGGATACAGACCTGCAGTCTGAGAGTGAAGTGCTCTGTTAGGAATTACTAAAGTTGGTACACAACATACACATGTGGAATATTGCTAAAGTAACACTTTAGCAATATTCCAATTGCTAAAGTGTTACTTTTACATTATTACGGTAGACAAATTCATTATCATTATTCAACAGCTGTACCTCCTCGCTGCATCAAACGGTCTGCACCAGATTTTTTGTGAGTCGTGGGTAGTGCTGCCCAACACATTCGTGTGTATGGGCCAGTGGAAAGGCAGGGAAAATGTGTGACAGTGTCTGCGGTGGCTGGCGACCGGCGGTGCGTGAACCCCGCAGTGGCCAATAGGTCAGAGCGGCGCTTGGCTGCGAGGGCAGATAGATGCCGCTTGCGGCTTTAATTAGGCTCGAGCAGCTAAGCCCTGCGAAGGCCTACTGTAACTGCAGATTTTATTATTATTAGGCCCGAGCAGCGAAGCGCTGCGAAGGCCTATTGTAACTGCAGATTTTATTATTAGGCCCAAGCAGCTAAGCGCTGTGAAGGCCTACTGTAACTGCAGATTTTATTAATATTATTATTATTATTTATTCTTGGGACTTTTGAAACGGCTTTTTGGAGGCCTAAACATGCATGAAAACTCCCCAAAAGGCCTATTGTAACTGCAGATTTTATTATTAGGCCCGAGCAGCTAAGCGCTGCGAAGGCCTATTGTAACTGCAGATTTTATTATTAGGCCCGAGCAGCTAAGCGCTGCGAAGGCCTATTGTAACTGCAGATTTTATTATTAGGCCCGAGCAGCTAAGCGCTGCGAATGCCTATTGTAACTGCAGATCTGAGTTGTGAGCAATTCAAATTCATGCTCGGACAGACCCGGCTGCAGAAGCAAATTACAGGGGGGCATTACATTTTTCAGGGGGGCACACTTTAAAGGCCTATTGTAACTGCAGATTTTATTATTATTATTATTAGGCCCAAGCAGCTAAGCGCTGCGAAGGCCTATTGTAACTGCAGATTTTATTATTATTATTATTATTAGGCCCGAGCAGCTAAGCGCTGCGAAGGCCTATTGTAACTGCAGATTTTATTATTATTAGGCCCGAGCAGCTAAGCGCTGCGAAGGCCTACTGTAACTGCAGATTTTATTAATATTATTATTATTATTATTATTATTTATTCTTGGGAATTTTGAAACGGCTTTTTGGAGGCCTAAACATGCATGAAAACTCACCAAAAGGCCTATTTTAACTGCAGATTTTATTATTAGGCCCGAGCAGCTAAGCGCTGCGAAGGCCTATTGTAACTGCAGATTTTATTATTAGGCCCGAGCAGCTAAGCGCTGCGAAGGCCTATTGTAACTGCAGATTTTATTACTAGGCCCGAGCAGCTAAGCGCTGCGAATGCCTATTGTAACTGCAGACCTGAGTTGTGAGCAATTCAAATTCATGCTCGGACAGACCCGGCTGCAGAAGCAAATTACAAGGGGGCATTACATTTTTCAGGGGGGCACACTTTAAAGGCCTATTGTAACTGCAGATTTTATTATTATTATTATTAGGCCCGAGCAGCTAAGCGCTGCGAAGGCCTATTGTAACTGCAGATTTTATTATTATTATTAGGCCCGAGCAGCTAAGCGCTGCGAAGGCCTATTGTAACTGCAGATTTTATTATTATTATTATTATTAGGCCCGAGCAGCTAAGCGCTGCGAAGGCCTATTGTAACTGCAGATTTTATTATTATTAGGCCCGAGCAGCTAAGCGCTGCGAAGGCCTACTGTAACTGCAGATTTTATTAATATTATTATTATTATTATTTATTCTTGGGAATTTTGAAACGGCTTTTTGGAGGCCTAAACATGCATGAAAACTCACCAAAAGGCCTATTGTAACTGCAGATTTTATTATTAGGCCCGAGCAGCTAAGCGCTGCGAAGGCCTATTGTAACTGCAGATTTTATTATTAGGCCCGAGCAGCTAAGCGCTGCGAAGGCCTATTGTAACTGCAGATTTTATTATTAGGCCCGAGCAGCTAAGCGCTGCGAATGCCTATTGTAACTGCAGATCTGAGTTGTGAGCAATTCAAATTCATGCTCGGACAGACCCGGCTGCAGAAGCAAATTACAGGGGGGCATTACATTTTTCAGGGGGGCACACTTTAAAGGCCTATTGTAACTGCAGATTTTATTATTATTATTATTAGGCTCGAGCAGCTAAGCGCTGCGAAGGCCTATTGTAACTGCAGATTTTATTATTATTATTAGGCCCGAGCAGCTAAGCGCTGCGAAGGCCTATTGTAACTGCAGATTTTATTATTATTATTATTATTAGGCCCGAGCAGCTAAGCGCTGCGAAGGCCTATTGTAACTGCAGATTTTATTATTATTAGGCCCGAGCAGCTAAGCGCTGCGAAGGCCTATTATAACTGCAGATTTTATTATTAGGCCCGAGCAGCTAAGCGCTGCGAAGGCCTATTGTAACTGCAGATTTTATTAGGCCCGCGCTGCTAAGCGCTGCGAAGGCCTATTGTAACTGCAGATTTTATTAGGCCCGAGCAGCTAAGCGCTGCGAAGGCCTATTGTAACCGCAGATTTTATTATTATTAGGCCTGAGGAGCTAAGCGCTGCGAAGGCCTATTGTAACTGCAGATTTTATTATTATTAGGCCCGAGCAGCTAAGCGCTGCGAAGGCCTATTGTAACAGCAGATTTTATTATTATTATTACTAGGCCCGAGCAGCTAAGCGCTGCGAAGACCTATTGTAACTGCAGATTTTATTATTATTGTTATTATTATTATTATTATTATTATTAGGCCCGAGCAGCTAAGCGCTGCGAAGGCCTATTGTAACTGCAGATTTTATTATTATTATTAGGCCCGAGCAGCTAAGCGCTGCGAAGGCCTATTGTAACTGCAGATTTTATTATTATTATTATTAGGCCCGAGCAGCTAAGCGCTGCGAAGGCCTATTGTAACTGCAGATTTTATTATTATTAGGCCCGAGCAGCTAAGCGCTGCGAAGGCCTATTGTAACTGCAGATTTTATTAGGCCCGAGCAGCTAAGCGCTGCGAAGGCCTATTGTAACTGCAGATTTTATTATTAGGCCCGAGCAGCTAAGCGCTGCGAAGGCCTATTGTAACTGCAGATTTTATTATTATTAGGCCCGAGCAGCTAAGCGCTGCGAAGGCCTATTGTAACTGCAGATTTTATTATTATTATTATTATTATTATTATTATTAGGCCCGAGCAGCTAAGCGCTGCGAAGGCCTATTGTAACTGCAGATTTTATTATTATTATTATTATTATTATTATTATTATTTATTCTTGGGACTTTTGAAACGGCTTTTTGGAGGCCTAAACATGCATGAAAACTCACCAAACTTTGCCCAAAATTGTCCCCCGTGAGAAATCGCATGATTTTAGTGTAATTGAAAGCGGGCGTGGCAAACCCGCTCAACAGCGCCAACTAGAGTGAGTTGGGCCAAACCGTAACACGCAGAAAGCTGAAATTTTTTACCTAGGTAGCTTTCTTAAAGTTATGAAAAAAAGTCTATTGTGGGAATGCTCTAAAACCCACAGGAAGCCTGCCATTTTGGGTCAAAGGGTAAAATATTGACGGTTTTTGCCTCGAACTTTAACGAACTAGTCCTAGGCATTTTAAGCTATCACTTTCAAATTTTTTCTGCGTGGAGATGAGACCTTGAGGGTTAAAAGTTATCAAAGGTTTTATGAAATATGCATATTTGCCTGAGCTGTCACATTGCAAAAATCAGGTTTGTGGAAAACCATTAAAAACGCATTAAATCAGTAAGCCCCAAGCCATGCTTTGTCTGAGAATTATGAAACTTGGTAAGCAGATGTAACTTCTCAGTCCCTACAAAAAAGTCTCTTGGACCAATTGTGTAAACCCTAAAGAAAGTCAATTAATTTTCATCAAAGATGTCATTTTGTCATAAAAACGGGTATTATTTTTGACCACAAGATGGCAGCATAATACTTTGAACCTCTGATTTACCCATGTCTATTCTTAATCACTCTTACTTTTATTTATCGACTCTTTAGCTTTCTTATCAGCCATTTAATTACCTTTCATTCCTATATGTGCAGGAACCCAAAGAAACACAGCTGATAACCCCATCATCTGAATATGATATAATATTTTTTGAATTACTAATAAGATATCTGGACGGCTTTCTGAATGATTTCTTTTTAAACTGATCAATGATGAACTTGAATCTGAACATATGACGGCTCTTAATGGTCTCACTTCCTCAATCCATTCTACAGCACCTGATAATGCAATCATTTCTGCCATATAAACAGATATTCCTTCATTTAATTTCTTCCCTATATGCAGTTTAAACTCTGGAATTATTACACCTACTCCAGTTTGTCCTAATTGATTTTTTTGATTCATCCGTATATATTTTTACATAATTATAAAACTGTTCTATATATTCCTCCACTATTAAAGAATTACATATATACATTTTATCTCTATTTTTCTTTTCCAATATTGTTAAATCTACTATTGATTCAGGTAAGATCCATGGTGGTGTTATTGATAATGGTACTGTTGGACTAATATTTCAATGATTTAATCCTAATTCTCTTGCTTTCTGAATAATTGTCCAACCAAATGACTTATTAGGAACCCTTTTTCACTGCAGGAATGTAAAAGTCAATTAATTTTCATCAAAGATGTCATTTTGTCATAAAAACGGGTATTATTTTTGACCACAAGATGGCAGCATAATACTTTGAACCTCTGATTTACCCATGTCTATTCTTAATCACTCTTACTTTTATTTATCGACTCTTTAGCTTTCTTATCAGCCATTTAATTACCTTTCACTCCTATATGTGCAGGAACCCAAAGAAACACAGCTGATAACCCCATCATCTGAATATGATATAATATTTGTTGAATTACTAATAAGATATCTGGACGGCTTTCTGAATGATTTCTTTTTAAACTGATCAATGATGAACTTGAATCTGAACATATGACAGCTCTTAATGGTCTCACTTCCTCAATCCATTCTACAGCACCTAATAATGCAATCATTTCTGCCATATAAACAGATATTCCTTCATTTAATTTCTTCCCTATATGCAGTTTAAACTCTGGAATTATTACACCTACTCCAGTTTGTCATAATTGATTTTTTTGATTCATCCGTATACATTTTTACATAATTATAAAACTGTTCTATATATTCCTCCACTATTAAAGAATTACATATATACATTTTATCTCTATTTTTCTTTTCCAATATTGTTAAATCTACTATTGATTCAGGTAAGATCCATGGTGGTGTTATTGATAATGGTACTGTTGGACTAATATTTCAATGATTTAATCCTAATTCTCTTGCTTTCTGAATAATTGTCCAACCAAATGACTTATTATGAACCCTTTTTCACTGCAGGAATGTAAAAGTCAATTAATTTTCATCAAAGATGTCATTTTGTCATAAAAACGGGTATTATTTTTGACCACAAGATGGCAGCATAATACTTTGAACCTCTGATTTACCCATGTCTATTCTTAATCACTCTTACTTTTATTTATCGACTCTTTAGCTTTCTTATCAGCCATTTAATTACCTTTCACTCCTATATGTGCAGGAACCCAAAGAAACACAGCTGATAACCCCATCATCTGAATATGATATAATATTTGTTGAATTACTAATAAGATATCTGGACGGCTTTCTGAATGATTTCTTTTTAAACTGATCAATGATGAACTTGAATCTGAACATATGACAGCTCTTAATGGTCTCACCTCCTCAATCCATTCTACAGCACCTAATAATGCAATCATTTAGTAAATTAGCCCAATAGTTTAGAGATAACTGAATTCTTCTCAATGTCGGGAAGTCTGAACAACAACTCTTAATGCATCACGTGACTTTTGGCACAAATTTACCGCAGCGTGGGTGGGATTGTTTCTTAGTCGAGCAGAGGCTGTTTTGTGTGTGCAGAGACCATTTTGTACTGGAGGAAAACTTATAAATGATATTTTGAGTGCAAGGTTGGCGGACAGTTTGCAAAACAATTTCTTTTGTGTGAAACACATCTTTTTGTGTGCAAAACAAGTTTTATTTGTGTGCAACACCTTTTCTGTTTACAACCTTTTGGCAGGAAACTATCTCCATAACTCTTGCTGCAGCATTTTGGATCAGCTGAAGACTTTGAACTGCATTTCAACCAGTAAAGTAATGTTTAAACCAGGGGTGTCAAACGTACGGCCCGCCAAACGATTTGGTCCGGCCCGGTGGCCAAATGCAATATCATTATTCAACGGCTGTATCTCCTTGCTGCATCAACCGATCTGCACCTGATTTCACTGCCGAACGGGTTCGTGTGAATTGCCCGGTGGACGTGCGCGTAAAATGCGTGACATTTTCTGCGGTGGCTGGCGGCAGGCGGTGCGCGTACCCCAGCGGTGCTTGGCTCCGAGGGCCGCTCATCGCCGCTTGCGGCTTTAATTAGGCCCGAGCAGCTAAGCGCTGCGAAGGCCTATTGTAACTGCAGATTTTATTAGGCCCGAGCAGCGAAGCGCTGCGAAGGCCTATTGTATCTGTAGTGTTAATTATTATTAGGCCCGAGCAGCGAAGCGCTGCGAAGGCCTATTGTATCTGTGTTGTTTCTTATTATTATTATTCTGCCCCCCTAAAGAGGGGCCTTTTTGGGGGCCTTACCATTTTCAAAAACTCACCAAACTTGGCGGATGCAAGAAGACTGTTTAAAAATTTTGGATTTTAAGGTCGTCACAAAAATCAAGAGAAAAATGCCTCAACGGCGCCACCTAGAAATTTTCAAAGGACCCTTTGCTATTCACTTACTTCATCGTAGAGTAATGAAATTTTGTACAGTTGTAGATCTAAGCAAGACGCTCAGAATTTACAATTAACGTCATAGTGCAAATATCACAGGAAGTCGGCCATTTTAGATTGAAAGTCGTAATTTGACCTCATTTTTGACGTTTACAGCATTGGTATTTGATCGAACTCGTCCTAGGGATTTCGAGCGAGCGGCTTGAAACTCGGTCAGTCTGATCATAAGGCATGGCCAATTAAAAGTTATCAAAACGGTGAGTTTTTGAGCATGTTGAAGGGGCGTTAGCAGGGGTCAAAGTTCACCTACTCGCCACAAAACATAAAACTGTTATATCTCCTACACAGAAACACACAGAGGCACCAAACTTTCTGTGATTGATCATCATCGCGTCTTCTACAATATCCAATGGTCAAATGATGACATCACTTAGGCCACGCCCCCTGACAACAGGAAAAACTGCCATATCTCCTACACAGAAACACACAAAGGCACCAAACTTTCTGTGATTGATCATCATCAGGTCTTCTACAATATCCAATGGTCAAATGATGACATCACTTAGGCCACGCCCCCTGACAACAGGAAAAACTGCTTTATCTCCTACACAGAAACACACAGAGGCACCAAACTTTCTGTGATTGATCATCATCGGGTCTTCTACAATATCCAATGGTCAAATGATGACATCACTTAGGCCACGCCCCCTGACAACAGGAAAAACTGCTATATCTCCTACACAGAAAGACAGAGAGGCACCAAACTTTATCCAATGGTCAAATGATGACATCACTTAGGCCACGCCCCCTGACAACAGGAAAAACTGTTATATCTCCTACACAGAAACACACAGAGGCACCAAACTTTCTGTGATTGTTCATCATCGGGTCTTCTACAATATCCAATGGTCAAATGATGATATCACTTAGGCCACGCCCCCTGACAACAGGAAAAACTGTTATATCTCCTACACAGAAACACACAGAGGCACCAAACTTTCTGATTGATCATCATCGGGTCTTCTACAATATCCAATGGTCAAATGATGACATCACTTAGGCCACGCCCCCTGACAACAGGAAAAACTGCTTTATCTCCTACACAGAAAGACACAGAGGCACCAAACTTTCTGATTGATCATCATCGCGTCTTCTACAATATCCAATGGTCAAATGATGACATCACTTAGGCCACGCCCCCTGACAACAGGAAAAACTGTTATATCTCCTACACAGAAACACACAGAGGCACCAAACTTTCTGTGATTGATCATCATCGGGTCTTCTACAATATCCAATGGTCAAATGATGACATCACTTAGGCCACGCCCCCTGACAACAGGAAAAACTGCCATATCTCCTACACAGAAACACACAAAGGCACCAAACTTTCTGTGATTGATCATCATCAGGTCTTCTACAATATCCAATGGTCAAATGATGACATCACTTAGGCCACGCCCCCTGACAACAGGAAAAACTGTTATATCTCCTACACAGAAACACACAGAGGCACCAAACTTTCTGTGATTGATCATCATCGGGTCTTCTACAATATCCAATGGTCAAATGATGACATCACTTAGGCCACGCCCCCTGACAACAGGAAAAACTGCTATATCTCCTACACAGAAAGACAGAGAGGCACCAAACTTTATCCAATGGTCAAATGATGACATCACTTAGGCCACGCCCCCTGACAACAGGAAAAACTGTTATATCTCCTACACAGAAACACACAGAGGCACCAAACTTTCTGTGATTGTTCATCATCGGGTCTTCTACAATATCCAATGGTCAAATGATGATATCACTTAGGCCACGCCCCCTGACAACAGGAAAAACTGTTATATCTCCTACACAGAAACACACAGAGGCACCAAACTTTCTGATTGATCATCATCGGGTCTTCTACAATATCCAATGGTCAAATGATGACATCACTTAGGCCACGCCCCCTGACAACAGGAAAAACTGCTTTATCTCCTACACAGAAAGACACAGAGGCACCAAACTTTCTGATTGATCATCATCGGGTCTTCTACAATATCCAATTGTCAAATGATGACATCACTTAGACCACGCCCCCTGACAACAGGAAGTGTCATGTTTTATTGTTAGCAGTCGCTATGTTACCCCTCTGAGCTAATCAACATGAACGAGATCCTGGCGGGCGGCCGGCGGTGCGCAAATCCCAGCGGTGGCCAAGGCCGGAGCGGCGCTTGGCCGCGAGGGCCGCTCGATGCCGCTTGCGGCTTTAATTATTATTATTATTCTGCCCCCCTAAAGAGGGGCCTTTTTGGGGGCTTTCTCATTTTCAAAAACTCACCAAACTTTGCAGATACAAGGTGACTGTTTAAAAATTTTGTATTTTAAGGTCGTCACAAAAATCAAAACAAAAATGCCTCAACGGCGCCACCTAGCAATTTTCAAAGGACCCTTTGCTATTCACTTACTTCATCGTAGAGACATGAAATTTGGTACAGTGGTAGAGCTCACCAAGACGCTCAGAATTTACAATTAATGTCATAGTGCAAAAATCACAGGAAGTCGGCCATTTTAGATTGAAGGTCTGATTTTGACCTCAATTTTGACAGTTACAGCATTGGTATTTGATCGAACTCCTCCTAGAGATTTTGAGTGAGCGGCTTGAAACTCGGTCAGTCTGATCATAAGGCATGGCCAATTAAAAGTTATCAAAACGGTGAGTTTTTGAGCATGCTGAAGGGGCGTTGGCAGGGGTCAAAGTTCACCTACTCGCCATGAAACACAAAACTGTTATATTTCATACACAAAAACTCACAGAGCCACCAAACTTTCAGTAGTTGATCACCACTAGGTCTTCTTTAATATCCAATGGTCAAATGATGACATTGCTTAGGCCACGCCCCCTGACAACAGGAAGTGTCATGTTTTGTTGTAAGCAGTCGCTATGTTACCCCTCTGAGCTAATCAACATGAAACTGTGTCAAGAGACAGAAGACATATTGGTGTGTTGTGGATTCCAGCCCCAAGTGGATTCCATGGAGCAGGGCGGCGTGGTGGCGTGGGGAAGTCACATCAAACCATATATTTTTAATCTTTTGACAGCATTATTTGCTCAAACCTGTCCACCAGGTGGCAGCAAGAGACCACAAATAAACCACAAACCAAGTTGTCTTGTTCAGTAAGGCAAGGCAAGGCAAAATTATTTATATAGCACAATTCAGTACAAAGACAATGCAAAGTGCTTTACATGATTAAAATATAGCAAAATAAAACAGAATAAAAGCAAGTAGGAATAAAATGTAGATAGAAAAAAGAACCAAAAAGTGGTGATTCAGTTAACTAGAACAGTTGAAGGCAATCCTAAACAAATGTGTTTTTAATCTTGATTTAAAGGAACTCAGGCTTTCCGCACCTTTACAATTTTCTGGAAGTTTGTTCCAGATCAGTGGAGCATAGGAACTAAATGCTGCTTCTCCTTGTTTAGTTCTGGTTCTAGGTATGCAGAGTAGGCTAGAGCCATAAGACCGTAATGGTCTGGATGGTTAATACACTGATAACAAGTCTGATGTATTTAGGTGCTAAGCCATTCAGGGATTTATAGACGAACAGAAGTTTTTAAAGTCTATTCTCTGATATACAGGGAGCCATGGAAGGACTTTAGAACTGGGGTGATGTGCTCTACTTTCTTAGTCTTAGTGAGGACGCGGGCAGCAGCGTTCTGGATCAGCTGCAGCTGTCTGATCCACTGTTTAGGCAGGCCTGTGAAAACACCGTTGCAGTAATCAATTCTACTAAATATAAACGCATGGATTAGTTTTTCCAGATCCTGCTGAGACATTAGTCCTTTAATCCTGGAAATGTTTTTCAGGTGATAGAAATCTGACCTTGTAACTGTCTTTAGATGCTTTTGGAGGTTCAGGTCTGAGACCATTACTACTCCAAGATTTCGGGCCTGATCAGTGGTTCCTAGCTGAAGCGACTGAAGCTGTGTGCTAACCTTTGATCTCTCCTCTATTGGTCCAAAAATTATTACTTCTGTTTTGTTTTCATTCAACTGAAGAAAATTTTGGCACATCTACGTATTGATTTCTTCTAGGCATTTACTCAGTGCTTGAACTGGTTCAAAGACACCTGGTGACATGGTGATGTAGAGCTGTGTGTCGTCTGCATAGTTATGGTAGCTGATGTTGTTGTTTCTTATGATCTGAGCTAGAGGAGCATGTAGATATTGAATAGGAGGGGACCCAGGATGGACCCTTGGGGAACCCCACATGTGATTTTTGTAATCTTCGATGTAAAGTTACCTACTGATACAAAAAAGTCCCTGTCCTTTAAGTAGGATTTAAACCAGTGGAGAGCTGTACCACAGAGGCCGACCCAGTTCTCCAGGCGCTCTAACAGAATGGAGTGATCAACAGTATCAAATGCTGCACTGAGGTCCAACAGAACCAGCATGGTGGTTTTTCCGCAGTCTGTATTTATATGGATGTCATTAAACACCTTGATAAGGGCGGTCTCTGTACTGTGGTGAGCACGGAAGCCAGACTGGAAAACGTCAAAGCGGCTGGTCGTTGTTAAGAAGGTGTTTAATTGTTGAAACACAGCTTTTTCAATAATCTTACTGATAAAGGGGAGGTTTGAGATGGCCCTGTAGTTCTGGAGTAGTAGTTTGTCTAAATTGTTCTTTTTTAACAGTGGTTTGATAATTGCTGTTTTTAGGGACTGGGGGGAAACACCTGACAGAAGGGACGTGTTTATTATCTGAGTCAAATCAGACGCTATGACAGGCAAAACTTTCTTAAGGAAAACTGTGGGTATAGCATCAAGACAGCATGAGGAGGAACTTAGCTGCTGAATGATCTCCTCTAAGCTTTTGGAGTTTATTTGGCTGAATTGGGACATTTTGTCAGGATAAGTTCCAGCTGAATACGGCTTTGGTTCTAGAGTTGGTGTGGATGTACAAACTGATCTTCTAATTATCAGTTTATTTATTTTTTAGACTAGTTCCATATGAGAGGTTGCAAGAAAACTTGTAACTTTACTGAATTTGCAGCTTAAGAAGATTGGGTTTGACAGACAACACCAACTGTCCCCTCAATCCAGTGCACACAATACCACAACAGACCTCATCATGCTCTACAGTACATCAAGAAAACTAAATCAACTAAAACAAGTTCACGAGTGCACATGAAATGAAGTTAATACATATTTGTGTGTCAGGGTGTCTAAGCACTCTCCAGAATATGACATCTCAGCAGAACCTGTAATAATTATTGAAAGTAACGTTATAGTTGTTCTGCCTTTTGTTAAGACAGCAAGGAATTCATGTCGTGAATACATTACACAAATAAGATATAAATTAATTATTAGTCAGAGGAAATCCATGGTAAAAACAGTTAGAAACGTTTTGGGTTCATATTTAATCGTTCGGCGGTGGCCAATCGGCCCGCCGAACGATTTAGTCCGGTCCGATGGCCAAATGCATTATCATTATTCAACGGCTGTATCTCCTCGCTGCATTGAGCGATCTGCACCAGATTTTTTGTGAGTCGTGGGGGAGCGCTGCCGAACACGTTCGTGTGAATCGCCCAGTGGACGGGCGGGCAAAATGCGTGACAGCATCTGCGGTGGCGGGCGGCCGGCGGTGCGCAAATCCCAGCGGTGGCCAATAGGCCAGAGCGGTGCTTTGCTGCGAGGGCCGCTCATCACCGCTTGCGGTTTTAATTATTATTATTATTATTATTATTTATTCTTGGGACTTTTGAAACGGCTTTTTGGAGGCCTAAACATGCATGAAAACTCACCAAACTTTGCCCAAAATTGTCCCCCGTGAGAAATCGCATGATTTTAGTGTAATTGAAAGCGGGCGTGGCAAACCCGCTCAACAGCGCTAACTAGAGTGAGTTGGGCCAAACCGTAACACGTAGAAAGCTGAAATTTTTTACCTAGGTAGCTTTCTTAAAGTTATGAAAAAAAGTCTATTGTGGGTATGCTCTAAACCCCACAGGAAGCCTGCCATTTTGGGTCAAAGGGTAAAATATTGACGGTTTTTGCCTCAAACTTTAACGAACTAGTCCTAGGCATTTTAAGCTATCACTTTCAAATTTTTTCTGCGTGGAGATGAGACCTTGAGGGTTAAAAGTTATCAAAGGTTTTATGAAATATGCATATTTGCCTGAGCTGTCACATTGCAAAAATCAGGTTTGTGGAAAACCATTAAAAACGCATTAAATCAGTTAGCCCCAAGCCATGCTTTGTCTGAGAATTATGAAACTTGGTAAGCAGATGTAACTTCTCAGTCACTACAAAAAAGTCTCTTGGACCAATTGTGTAAACCCTAAAGAAAGTCAATTAATTTTCATCAAAGATGTCATTTTGTCATAAAAACGGGTATTATTTTTGACCACAAGATGGCAGCATAATACTTTGAACCTCTGATTTACCCATGTCTATTCTTAATCACTCTTACTTTTATTTATCGACTCTTTAGCTTTCTTATCAGCCATTTAATTACCTTTCACTCCTATATGTGCAGGAACCCAAAGAAACACAGCTGATAACCCCATCATCTGAATATGATATAATATTTGTTGAATTACTAATAAGATATCTGGACGGCTTTCTGAATGATTTCTTTTTAAACTGATCAATGATGAACTTGAATCTGAACATATGACAGCTCTTAATGGTCTCACTTCCTCAATCCATTCTACAGCACCTAATAATGCAATCATTTCTGCCGTATAAACAGATATTCCTTCATTTAATTTCTTCCCTATATGCAGTTTAAACTCTGGAATTATTACACCTACTCCAGTTTGTCCTAATTGATTTTTTTGATTCATCCGTATACATTTTTACATAATTATAAAACTGTTCTATATATTCCTCCACTATTAAAGAATTACATATATACATTTTATCTCTATTTTTCTTTTCCAATATTGTTAAATCTACTATTGATTCAGGTAAGATCCATGGTGGTGTTATTGATAATGGTACTGTTGGACTAATATTTCAATGATTTAATCCTAATTCTCTTGCTTTCTGAATAATTGTCCAACCAAATGACTTATTATGAACCTTCTTTTTCACTGCAGGAATGTAAAAGTCAATTAATTTTCATCAAAGATGTCATTTTGTCATAAAAACGGGTATTATTTTTGACCACAAGATGGCAGCATAATACTTTGAACCTCTGATTTACCCATGTCTATTCTTAATCACTCTTACTTTTATTTATCGACTCTTTAGCTTTCTTATCAGCCATTTAATTACCTTTCACTCCTATATGTGCAGGAACCCAAAGAAACACAGCTGATAACCCCATCATCTGAATATGATATAATATTTGTTGAATTACTAATAAGATATCTGGACGGCTTTCTGAATGATTTCTTTTTAAACTGATCAATGATGAACTTGAATCTGAACATATGACAGCTCTTAATGGTCTCACCTCCTCAATCCATTCTACAGCACCTAATAATGCAATCATTTAGTAAATTAGCCCAATAGTTTAGAGATAACTGAATTCTTCTCAATGTCGGGAAGTCTGAACAACAACTCTTAATGCATCACGTGACTTTTGGCACAAATTTACCGCAGCGTGGGTGGGATTGTTTCTTAGTCGAGCAGAGGCTGTTTTGTGTGTGCAGAGACCATTTTGTACTGGAGGAAAACTTATAAATGATATTTTGAGTGCAAGGTTGGCGGACAGTTTGCAAAACAATTTCTTTTGTGTGAAACACATCTTTTTGTGTGCAAAACAAGTTTTATTTGTGTGCAACACCTTTTCTGTTTACAACCTTTTGGCAGGAAACTATCTCCATAACTCTTGCTGCAGCATTTTGGATCAGCTGAAGACTTTGAACTGCATTTCAACCAGTAAAGTAATGTTTAAACCAGGGGTGTCAAACGTACGGCCCGCCAAACGATTTGGTCCGGCCCGGTGGCCAAATGCAATATCATTATTCAACGGCTGTATCTCCTTGCTGCATCAACCGATCTGCACCTGATTTCACTGCCGAATGGGTTCGTGTGAATTGCCCGGTGGACGTGCGCGTAAAATGCGTGACATTTTCTGCGGTGGCTGGCGGCAGGCGGTGCGCGTACCCCAGCGGTGCTTGGCTGCGAGGGCCGCTCATCGCCGCTTGCGGCTTTAATTATTATTATTATTTATTCTTGGGACTTTTGAAACGGCTTTTTGGAGGCCTAAACATGCATGAAAACTCACCAAACTTTGCCCAAAATTGTCCCCCGTGAGAAATCGCATGATTTTAGTGTAATTGAAAGCGGGCGTGGCAAACCCGCTCAACAGCGCCAACTAGAGTGAGTTGGGCCAAACCGTAACACGTAGAAAGCTGAAATTTTTTACCTAGGTAGCTTTTTTAAAGTTATGAAAAAAAGTCTATTGTGGGTATGCTCTAAAACCCACAGGAAGCCTGCCATTTTGGGTCAAAGGGTAAAATATTGACGGTTTTTGCCTCGAACTTTAACGAACTAGTCCTAGGCATTTTAAGTTATCACTTTCAAATTTTTTCAGCGTGGAGATGAGACCTTGAGGGTTAAAAGTTATCAAAGGTTTTATGAAATATGCATATTTGCCTGAGCTGTCGCATTGCAAAAATCAGGTTTGTGGAAAACCATTAAAAACGCATTAAATCAGTAAGCCTCAAGCCATGCTTTGTCTGAGAATTATGAAACTCGGTAAGCAGATGTAACTTCTCAGTCCCTACAAAAAAGTCTCTTGGACCAATTGTGTAAACCCTAAAGAAAGTCAATTAATTTTCATCAAAGATGTCATTTTGTCATAAAAACGGGTATTATTTTTGACCACAAGATGGCAGCATAATACTTTGAACCTCTGATTTACCCATGTCTATTCTTAATCACTCTTACTTTTATTTATCGACTCTTTAGCTTTCTTATCAGCCATTTAATTACCTTTCACTCCTATATGTGCAGGAACCCAAAGAAACACAGCTGATAACCCCATCATCTGAATATGATATAATATTTGTTGAATTACTAATAAGATATCTGGACGGCTTTCTGAATTATTTCTTTTTAAACTGATCAATGATGAACTTGAATCTGAACATATAACAGCTCTTAATGGTCTCACTTCCTCAATCCATTCTACAGCAACTAATAATGCAATCATTTCTGCCGTATAAACAGATATTCCTTCATTTAATTTCTTCCCTATATGCAGTTTAAACTCTGGAATTATTACACCTACTCCAGTTTGTCGTAATTGCTTTTTTGATGCATCCGTATACATTTTTACATTATTATAAAACTGTTCTATATATTCCTCCACTATTATAGAATTACACATATACATTTTATCTTTATTTTTCTTTTCCAATATTGTTAAATCTACTATTGTTTCAGGTAAAATCCATGGTGGTGTTATTGATAATGGTACTGTTGGACTAATATTTAAATGATTTAATCCTAATTCTGTAGCTTTCTGAATAATTGCCCAACCTTATTATGAACCCTTTCTTTTTCACTGCAGGAATGTAACATTCATAGCCAACTAAACATCTCAATATATTAAGTATCCTTTTACATTTTTCAATAACCTTATCTATGTGCACTTTCCAGGATAGTTTTTTTTTACCAAACCATACTCCTAAGAATTTAAATTGCTTTACTCTCTCTAGATCTTTGTTGTGCCCTGAATATGTTTAATATGTTTAAAAGACATTTAAAAACTACTTTGAAATGTTAATATACCGTTCTCTGTTTTAAATGAATTTGCGTTTTTTTTATGTTGAAAATCTTCCGAACCGGAAGTAGGAAGTAAAGACGCAAACAAGAGGAAGAGAGCGTGTGTGCATCGTCTCAGGGCAGCAACAATGCAGTTAATCTCTCCGAAAGCAATGGTTGTAAGTGTTGCTCATTGTTTACAGATTCGATAAGATATGTTAATATCTTTTATGGTTATTTTGTGTATAAAAGCAACGGTAAAATGTCGTGGTCTGTGTGACAGCAGAGTGTGTGTGTTTACTTGCTAATTTGCCGCTTTTCTAGCCGGCTGTGAAAATACCTGTTGAGTTAATATTAAGCAGCTGATACTTTGATACGTTAATACTGATATTTACATGGCTGTTTATTAAGCCATTTTTTTTGTATCTTTCTTTTCTAGTTTTACACTGGATTCAAAGCAGTCAGAAATGCTGACTAAATGTGTAAGAAGATGAATAAAGGAGCAAGCCGCTCACTTCCTGCCTCTTGAATAAGGAGTTTGGCTGGCTGTTTATCTGTGTTCATGCAAGAGCAAAACACATAGAGAGAACAGTACAATCTTGATTATATAACTTCAGTTGTACTTCTTGATTTCTTTTCTGAGTAAAAAGCAATACTTTTGTTTTATCTACCGAAAATTTAAAACTCCATTTGTAAGACCATTGTTCAATCTTATGAATTGCTTTTTGGACTTTCCCTACAATAAATTTAACATTCCTTCTACGTTTCCAAATAGCTCCGTCATCAGCAAACAATGAACAACCCAATTCATTTTCAATTTCTTTAAGTGCATCATTTATCATAACTGAAAATAATAAAGGACTGATAATACTGCCTTGTGTGGTTCTTTTTAATTTCTCCCTGAAAGACTCTTACCAACTCTTACCTGTATTATCCATTCTGGCCTCTGGAAATAAAGTTAAAAATCTTGGTGTTGTCTTCGACCACGACATGTCATTTAAATCCCATATTAAACAGGTTTCCAGAGTTTCCTTTTTTTCACCTCAGGAATATCGCCAAAATTAGAAACATTCTGTCCAGGGGTGACGCTGAAAAAACTAGGTCCATGCATTTGTTACTTCAAGGCTGGACTATTGTAATTCTTTACTATCAGGAAGTCCACAAAATGCAGTTCGAAGTCTTCAGCTGATCCAAAATGCTGCAGCAAGAGTTCTGATGAAAATCAACAAGAGGGATCATATTTCTCCAATTTTAGCTTCCCTTCATTGGCTTCCTGTTATATCAAGAATAGAATTTAAGCTTATAGTTAGAGTGGCTCATGTTACCCTGAGCTACATCTGTAGTTATGCTGCTATAGGCTTAGGCTGCTGGAGGACATCAGGGGCCTATTTCTCTCACTCTACTGATTTCTACTGTTCTCCAGTCTACTGTTCTCCAGTTTTGCATTGCATTACATTGAAATGACTGTTGTCATTTCAGCTTGTAACTTTTTGTTCTCTCTCTTTTTTCTTCATAGTAGGTACACCTAGTCTGACGTTCTGTTAACTGTGACATCATCCAGGGAAGACAGATCACCACTATTACCATCTAATGTATAACAGATCACTGGATCAATGTGTGCTTCTGTGCTTTTTTGTCTGTCTTGTTGTGTCTCTGCTCTGTCTTCTGTAACCCCCAGTCGGTCGAGGCAGATGACCGTTCATACTGAGCCCTGGTTCTGCTGGAGGTTTTTCCTTCCTGCTAATGGGTGGTTTTTCTTTCCACTGACGCTTCATGCTTGCTCAGTATGAGGGATTTTACTGCAAAGCCATGGACAATGCAGACGACTCTCCCCTGTAGGTCTACGCTTCTCCAGGAGTGAATGCTGCTTGTTGAGACTTTGATGCAATCAACTGGTTTCCTTATATAGGACATTTTTGACCAATCTGTATAATATGATTGATTTTGACTTTGTAAAGTGCCTCGAGATGACATGTTTATGAATTGGCGTTATATAAATAAAATTGAATTGAATTGAATTGTTAAAAAGTTCTCTACCCAATGATAAATTCTTCCACAAATTCACATTTTCCTCAATTTGATCAATAATCCCTCTTTCCACATCATATCATAAGCCTTTTCTATATCTAAGAACACTGCCAAAACACTTTCTTTATTAACTTTTGCTGTTAGTACCTCATGTTGTAAACACACAATTGGATCCATAGTATTCCTTCCTCTTCTGAAACCGCTTTGATAATTTGATAAGTACCCTTTTGATTCAACAAAATAAATTAATCTTTCAATTACCATTTTCTCCATAATTTTACTTAAACATGATGTTAAAGCAATAGGTCTATAGTTTTCTGGTTTTGAGCTATCTTTACCCGTTTTTGGAATTGGAACCACAATAGCCTCTTTCCAACTTCTAGGTCATTTCCCATTTTCTATTATAAATATCTAATAATATTAATTTTGAGTATTCACTTAGCTTATTTATCATTATATACCATATTTGATCACTCCCTGGGGTTGACATCTTAACTTTCCTCATGGCTCGTCTTAACTCCGCTATAGAAAAATCGATTTTAATAATACTATTTCCTTCTTCTCTGTTTATCATATGTCCTTTTTCCAATAAAGTTATAGCTCTATCCGTTTTCTACTCTTCACTAATATTATTGGAACTATGTATTTGTACAAATGTTTGTGACAACATTGTTGCTTTTTCTTCATTAATAACTGCCGTTGTTCTATCACTAACTAAAACTGGATAACTATAATCCCTTTTAATACCATTCATTCGTTTAATCATTTTCCATACTTTCCCTATATCTGTTTCTCTTCCTAATGAATTACAATAATTTCTCCAATATTCTCTTTTTGTATTTCTTATAACTCTTTTTACTATAGCTTGCATCTTCTTGTATTCAATTAAGTTGTAAAAATTCTGATTTCCTTATAGAATTTTAAAAGCTTTATTTCGGGATTTAAAAGCCTGGTCACATTCTATTGTCCACCATGGAATTATCTTATTTTTATGTATCCCTCCTTTCTTTGGAACTGACTGTTGAACAGCTTCTATGATTGAACTACAAAAGATTTTGTTTAATGAATCAATACCAAGATTCATGTCAATTTCCTTAATTTTATCTTCACTTATTTCCTTATATTTCTCCCAATCTGCTCTACTAAATTACCAGTTACATAATCTTTCACACCCTCCATATGTTGCCCTATGTTCCCCACCACAATTACAGCATTTATCCTGAACATTTTCACCATATTCTTGTATTTTGTGGTCCCCTCCACATTTTAAACAGCTCTGTTTGCCCCTGCGCACTGCAGCAAATGTGACCATACCTCTGACACTTGAAACACCGAAGTGGAGGTGGAACATAAGGCCTAACTGAATAACACAAGAAACCCACTTTGACTCTATCTGGAACTTCTGGAGTAGAAAATTCCAGAAGCACAGATAAGCTGTCAACTCGCTCATTATTAACTGTTTTCTGCAATCTCTTTATATCTTTAACGTCAACATGATTTTATGTTTTAATTTCTCTAGATCTTCATTAACTGGAATTCCATAAATAACTCCTCGGGATCCTTTCTTTTCTCCCAACACTCTTTTACTTTCCACTCTTTCATTTCCAATACTCTCAACACTCATTGCTTTCATTTTTTGTTCTTCCAATTTACAAACATTTAACAAGCTTCCATCTCTCAGCGTTTTAGCCATTTCAACTTCCCCTATTTTCTTTTTTGTTTCCTTAGAAACTATTTTTGGGCTCAGAGCAATATTTTCATCTTCCTTTTTGAATTTTAATGTTATCTTCACCTCCTCTTTCATGATCTTTTCAAAGTCTTTAGCTGATCCAAAATGCTGCAGCAAGAGTTCTGATGAAAATCAACAAGAGGGATCATATTTCTCCAATTTTAGCTTCCCATAATTGGCTTCCTGTTAAATCAAGAATAGAATTTAAAATTCTTCTAACGTATAAAGCCCTTAATAATCAAGCTCCATCATATATCAGAGCTCTGATTACCCCGTATGTTCATAACAGAGCACTTCGCTCTCAGACTGCAGGTCTGCTGGTGGTTCCTAGAGTCTCTAAAAGTAGAATGGGAGGCAGATCCTTTAGCTATCAGGCTCCTCTCCTGATAGCTAAAGGATCTGCCTCCCATTCTACTTTTAGAGACTTTTCTCCATGAGGAAAGTTAATTGCCTTCAACTGTCCTTGTTAACTGAATCACCACTTTTTTGTTCTATTTTCTATCTATATTTTATTCCTACTTGCTCTTATTCTGTTTTATTTTGCTATGTTTTAATCATGTAAAGCACTTTGCATTGTCTTTGTACTGAATTGTGCTATATAAATAAATTTGCCTTGCCTTGCCTTGCCTTGCCTGTGGAACCAACTCCCAGTTTTGGTCCGTGAGGCAGACACCTTGTCTACTTTTAAGACTAATCTTAAAACTTTCCTTTTTGACAAAGCTGATAGTTAGAGTGGCTCATGTTACCCTGAGCTACATCTATAGTTGTGCTGCTATAGGCTTAGGCTACTGGAGGACATCAGGGTATATTTTTATCACTCTACTGATTTCTACTGTTCTCCAGTCTACTATTCTCCAGTTTTTCATTCCATTACATTGAAATGACTGTTGACATTTCAGCTTTTAACTTTTTGCTCTCTCTCTTTTTTCTTCATAGTAGGTACACC
The DNA here is from genome assembly GCF_011125445.2 of Fundulus heteroclitus. NCBI lineage: Eukaryota > Metazoa > Chordata > Actinopteri > Cyprinodontiformes > Fundulidae > Fundulus > Fundulus heteroclitus. Next base: position 41,247 of record NW_023397111.1, read on the forward strand.
TGGTCTGACGTAAATAAAATTTAATTGAATCTTTTCATGCACACCCTTGCTTCCATCATCTGTACTGTCGTCTTCAAGATTTCCTTTGTCTCCTGAATTCCCAGAACCTCTGCCTGCTTCACTACTTTTGAATTTTCCACTTCCCCGGTAACTAGCAACTGGCGTTCAACTATCCGTATCCATATCACTATGTAGTTCTTCCTCATCCTCTACAACCTGAGCCGCCATCCTGATCCAGTCACAAACTTGCTTATGCCTACCGCCAACCTTTTCCTTCTTCCTTCAGATAGATTTCTCTGACGAAGCAACGCACGCACCTGTTTCCAACCAGCCTGTCACTCAGTCTCCTACCCGAGAGCGTCCTGTCTGCTCATCTCCATCAACATGGTTTAACCTCTCCTGTCGGGAAGTCTGAACAACAACAACTCTTAATGCATCACGTGACTTTTGGCATAAATTTACTGCAGCGTGGGTGGGATTGTTTTGTAGTCGAGCAGAGACCATTTTGTACTGGAGGAAAACTTATAAATGATATTTTGAGCGCAAGGTTGGCAGTTTGCAGACAATTTTTTTTGTGTGAAACATATATTTTTGTGTGCAAAACAAGTTTTATTTGTGTGCAACACCTTTTTTGTGTACAACCTTTCAGCTGAAGACTTTGAACTGCATTTCAACCAGTAAACTAATGTTTGAACCAGGGGTGTCAAACGTACGGCTCGCCGAACGATTTAGTCCGGCCCGGTGGCCAAATGTATTATCATTATTCAACGGCTGTATCTCCTCGCTGCATCGACCGATCTGCACCTGATTTTTTGTGAGTTGTGGGGGAGCGCTGCCAAACGGGTTCGTGTGAATCGCCCGGTGGACGGGCAGGGAAATTGCGTGACAGCTTCTGCGGTGGCTGGCGGCAGGCGGTGCGCGTACCCCAGCGATGCTTGGCTGCGAGGGCCGCTCATCGCCGCTTGCGGCTTTAATTAGGCCCGAGCAGCTAAGCGCTGCGAAGGCCTATTGTAACTGCAGATTTTATTATTATTATTATTATTATTATTATTATTATTATTATTTATTCTTGGGACTTTTGAAATGGCTTTTTGGAGGCCTAAACATGCATGAAAACTCACCAAACTTTGCCCAAAATTGTCCCCCGTGAGAAATCGCATGATTTTAGTGTAATTGAAAGCGGGCGTGGCAAACCCGCTCAACAGCGCCAACTAGAGTGAGTTGGGCCAAACCGTAACACGTAGAAAGCTGAAATTTTTTACCTAGGTAGCTTTTTTAAAGTTATGAAAAAAAGTCTATTGTGGGTATGCTCTAAAACCCACAGGAAGCCTGCCATTTTGGGTCAAAGGGTAAAATATTGACGGTTTTTGCCTCAAACTTTAACGAACTAGTCCTAGGCATTTTAAGTTATCACTTTCAAATTTTTTCAGCGTGGAGATGAGACCTTGAGGGTTAAAAGTTATCAAAGGTTTTATGAAATATGCATATTTGCCTGAGCTGTCGCATTGCAAAAATCAGGTTTGTGGAAAACCATTAAAAACACATTAAATCAGTAAGCCCCAAGCCATGCTTTGTCTGAGAATTATGAAACTCGGTAAGCAGATGTAACTTCTCAGTCCCTACAAAAAAGTCTCTTGGACCAATTGTGTAAACCCTAAAGAAAGTCAATTAATTTTCATCAAAGATGTCATTTTGTCATAAAAACGGGTATTATTTTTGACCACAAGATGGCAGCATAATAATGTGAACCTCTGATTTACCCATGTCTATTCTTAATCACTCTTACTTTTATTTATCGACTCTTTAGCTTTCTTATCAGCCATTTAATTACCTTTCACTCCTATATGTGCAGGAACCCAAAGAAACACAGCTGATAACCCCATCATCTGAATATGATATAATATTTGTTGAATTACTAATAAGATATCTGGACGGCTTTCTGAATTATTTCTTTTTAAACTGATCAATGATGAACTTGAATCTGAACATATAACAGCTCTTAATGGTCTCACTTCCTCAATCCATTCTACAGCAACTAATAATGCAATCATTTCTGCCGTATAAACAGATATTCCTTCATTTAATTTCTTCCCTATATGCAGTTTAAACTCTGGAATTATTACACCTACTCCAGTTTGTCGTAATTGCTTTTTTGATGCATCCGTATACATTTTTACATTATTATAAAACTGTTCTATATATTCCTCCACTATTATAGAATTACACATATACATTTTATCTTTATTTTTCTTTTCCAATATTGTTAAATCTACTATTGTTTCAGGTAAAATCCATGGTGGTGTTATTGATAATGGTACTGTTGGACTAATATTTAAATGATTTAATCCTAATTCTGTAGCTTTCTGAATAATTGTCCAACCTTATTATGAACCCTTTCTTTTTCACTGCAGGAATGTAACATTCATAGCCAACTAAACATCTCAATATATTAAGTATCCTTTTACCTTTTTCAATAAGCTTATATATGTGCACTTTCCAGGATAGTTTTTTTTACCAAACCATACTCCTAAGAATTTAAATTGCTTTACTCTCTCTAGATCTTTGTTCTGCCCTGAATATGTTTAATATGTTTAAAAGACATTTAAAAACTACTTTGAAATGTTAATATACCGTTCTCTGTTTTAAATGAATTTGCGGTGCTTTTATGTTGAAAATCTTCCAAACCGGAAGTAGGAAGTAAAGACGCAAACAAGAGGAAGAGAGCATGTGTGCATCGTCTCAGGGCAGCAACAATGCAGTTAATCTCCGAAAGCAATGGTTGTAAGTGTTGCTCATTGTTTACAGATTCGATAAGATATGTTAATATCTTTTATGGCTATTTTGTGTATAAAAGCAACGGTAAAATGTCGTGGTCTGTGTGACAGCAGAGTGTGTGTGTTTACTTGCTAATTTGCCACTTTTCTAGCCGGCTGTGAAAATACCTGTTGAGTTAATATTAAGCAGCTGATACTTTGATACGTTAATACTGATATTTACATGGCTGTTTATTAAGCCATTTTTTTTGTATCTTTCTTTTCTAGTTTTACACTGGATTCAAAGCAGTCAGAAATGCTGACTAAATGTGTAAGAAGATAATAAAGGAGAAAGCCGCTCACTTCCTGGCTCTTGAATAATATATTTAACATTCCTTCTACGTTTCCAAATAGCTCCGTCATCAGCAAACAATAAACAACCCAATTCATTTTCTATTTCTTTAAGTGCATCATTTATCATAACTGAAAATAATAAAGGACTGATAATACTGCCTTGTGTGGTTCTTTTTAATTTCTCCCTGAAAGACTCTTACCAACTCTTACCTGTATTATCCATTCTGGCCTCTGGAAATAAAGTTAAAAATCTTGGTGTTGTCTTTGACCAAGACATGTCATTTAAATCCCATATTAAACAGGTTTCCAGAGTTTCCTTTTTTTCACCTCAGGAATATCGCCAAAATTAGAAACATTCTGTCCAGGGGTGATGCTGAAAAACTAGTCCATGCATTTGTTACTTCAAGGCTGGACTATTGTAATTCTTTACTATCAGGAAGTCCACAAAATGCAGTTCGAAGTCTTCAGCTGATCCAAAATGCTGCAGCAAGAGTTCTGATGAAAATCAACAAGAGGGATCATATTTCTCCAATTTTAGCTTCCCTTCATTGGCTTCCTGTTATATCAAGAATAGAATTTAAGCTTATAGTTAGAGTGGCTCATGTTACCCTGAGCTACATCTGTAGTTATGCTGCTATAGGCTTAGGCTGCTGGAGGACATCGGGGCCTATTTCTCTCACTCTACTGATTTCTACTGTTCTACAGTCTACTGTTCTCCAGGTTTGCATTGCATTACATTGAAATGACTGTTGTCATTTCAGCTTTTAACTTTTTGTTCTCTCCCTTTTTTCGTCATAGTAGGTACACCTAGTCTGACGTTCTGTTAACTGTGACATCATCCAGGGAAGACAGATCACCACTATTACCATCTAATGTATAACAGATCACTGGATCAATGTGTGCTTCTGTGCTTTTTTGTCTGTCTTGTTGTGTCTCTGCTCTGTCTTCTGTAACCCCCAGTCGGTCGAGGCAGATGACCGTTCATACTGAGCCTGGTTCTGCTGGAGGTTTTTCCTTCCTGCTAATGGGTGGGTTTTCTTTCCACTGACGCTTCATGCTTGCTCAGTATGAGGGATTGTTGCAAAGCCATGGACAATGCAGACGACTCCCCCTGTAGCACTGCGCTTCTCCAGGAGTGAATGGTGCTTGTTGGGACTTTGATGCAATCAACTGGTTTCCTTATATAGGAAATTTTTGACCAATCTGTATAATATGATTGATTTTGACTTTGTAAAGTGCCTCGAGATGACATGTTTATGAATTGGCGTTATATAAATAAAATTGAATTGAATTGTTAAAAAGTTCTCTACCCAATGATAAATTCTTCCACAAATTCACATTTTCCTCAATTTGATCAATAATCCCTCTTTCCACATCATATCATAAGCCTTTTCTATATCTAAGAACACTGCCAAAACACTTTCTTTATTAACTTTTGCTGTTAGTACCTCATGTTGTAAACACACAATTGGATCCATATTAGTTCTTCCTCTTCTGAAACCGATTTGATAATTTGATAAGTACCCTTTTGATTCAACAAAATAAATTAATCTTTCAATTACCATTTTCTCCATACTTTTACTTAAACATGATGTTAAAGCAATAGGTCTATAATTTTCTGGTTTTGAGCTATCTTTACCCGTTTTTGGAATTGGAACCACAATAGCCTCTTTCCAACTTCTAGGTCATTTCCCATTTTCTATTATAAATATCTAATAATATTAATTTTGAGTATTCACTTTCTTGTATTTTGTGGTCCCCTCCACATTTTAAACAGCTCTGTTTGCCCCTGCACACTGCAGCAAATGTGACCATACCTCTGACACTTGAAACACCGAAGTGGAGGTGGAACATAAGGCCTAACTGAATAACACAAGAAACCCACTTTGACTCTATCTGGAACTTCTGGAGTAGAAAATTCCAGAAGCACAGATAAGCTGTCAACTCGCTCATTATTAACTGTTTTCTGCAATCTCTTTATATCCTTGACTTTAACATGATTTTATGTTTTAATTTCTCTAGATCTTCATTAAGGACATCGGGGCCTATTTCTCTCACTCTACTGATTTCTACTGTTCTCCAGTTTTGCATTGCATTACATTGAAATGACTGTTGTCATTTCAGCTTGTAACTTTTTGTTCTGTCTCTTTTTTCTTCATAGTAGGTACACCTGGTCTGACGTAAATAAAATTTAATTGAATCTTTTTATGCACACCCTTGCTTCCATCATCTGTACTGTCGTCTTCAAGATTTCCTTTGTCTCCTGAATTCCCAGAACCTCTGCCTGCTTCACTACTTTTGAATTTTCCACTTCCCCGGTAACTAGCAACTGGCGTTCAACTATCCGTATCCATATCACTATGTAGTTCTTCCTCATCCTCTACAACCTGAGCCGCCATCCTGATCCAGTCACAAACTTGCTTATGCCTACCGCCAACCTTTTCCTTCTTCCTTCAGATAGATTTCTCTGACGAAGCAACGCACGCACCTGTTTCCAACCAGCCTGTCACTCAGTCTCCTACCCGAGAGCGTCCTGTCTGCTCATCTCCATCAACATGGTTTAACCTCTCCTGTCGGGAAGTCTGAACAACAACAACTCTTAATGCATCACGTGACTTTTGGCATAAATTTACTGCAGCGTGGGTGGGATTGTTTTGTAGTCGAGCAGAGACCATTTTGTACTGGAGGAAAACTTATAAATGATATTTTGAGCGCAAGGTTGGCGAACAGTTTGCAAAACAAATTTTTTTTGTGTGAAACATATATTTTTGTGTGCAAAACAAGTTTTATTTGTGTGCAACACCTTTTTTGTGTACAACCTTTCAGCTGAAGACTTTGAACTGCATTTCAACCAGTAAACTAATGTTTAAACCAGGGGTGTCAAACGTACGGCTCGCCGAACGATTTAGTCCGGCCCGGTGGCCAAATGCATTATCATTATTCAACGGCTGTATCTCCTCGCTGCATCGACCGATCTGCACCTGATTTTTTGTGAGTTGCGGGGGAGTGCTGCCAAACGGGTTCGTGTGAATCGCCCGGTGGACGGGCAGGGAAATTGCGTGACAGCTTCTGCGGTGGCTGCCGGCAGGCGGTGCGCGTACCCCAGCGGTGCTTGGCTGCGAGGGCCGCTCATCGCCGCTTGCGGCTTTAATTATTATTATTATTTATTCTTGGGACTTTTGAAACGGCTTTTTGGAGGCCTAAACATGCATGAAAACTCACCAAACTTTGCCCAAAATTGTCCCCCGTGAGAAATCGCATGATTTTAGTGTAATTGAAAGCGGGCGTGGCAAACCCGCTCAACAGCGCCAACTAGAGTGAGTTGGGCCAAACCGTAACACGTAGAAAGCTGAAATTTTTTACCTAGGTAGCTTTCTTAAAGTTATGAAAAAAAGTCTATTGTGGGTATGCTCTAAAACCCACAGGAAGCCTGCCATTTTGGGTCAAAGGGTAAAATATTGACGGTTTTTGCCTCAAACTTTAACGAACTAGTCCTAGGCATTTTAAGCTATCACTTTCAAATTTTTTCAGCGTGGAGATGAGACCTTGAGGGTTAAAAGTTATCAAAGGTTTTATGAAATATGCATATTTGCCTGAGCTGTCACATTGCAAAAATCAGGTTTGTGGAAAACCATTAAAAACGCATTAAATCAGTAAGCCCCAAGCCATGCTTTGTCTGAGAATTATGAAACTTGGTAAGCAGATGTAACTTCTCAGTCCCTACAAAAAAGTCTCTTGGACCAATTGTGTAAACCCTAAAGAAAGCCAATTAATTTTCATCAAAGATGTCATTTTGTCATAAAAACGGGTATTATTTTTGACCACAAGATGGCAGCATAATACTTTGAACCTCTGCTTTACCCATGTCTATTCTTAATCACTCTTACTTTTATTTATCGACTCTTTAGCTTTCTTATCAGCCATTTAATTACCTTTCATTCCTATATGTGCAGGAACCCAAAGAAACACAGCTGATAACCCCATCATCTGAATATGATATAATATTTGTTGAATTACTAATAAGATATCTGGACGGCTTTCTGAATGATTTCTTTTTAAACTGATCAATGATGAACTTGAATCTGAACATATGACAGCTCTTAATGGTCTCACTTCCTCAATCCATTCTACAGCACCTAATAATGCAATCATTTCTGCCGTGTAAACAGATATTCCTTCATTTAATTTCTTCCCTATATGCAGTTTAAACTCTGGAATTATTACACCTACTCCAGTTTGTCCTAATTGATTTTTTTGATTCATCCGTATACATTTTTACATAATTATAAAACTGTTCTATATATTCCTCCACTATTAAAGAATTACATATATACATTTTATCTCTATTTTTCTTTTCCAATATTGTTAAATCTACTATTGATTCAGGTAAGATCCATGGTGGTGTTATTGATAATGGTACTGTTGGACTAATATTTCAATGATTTAATCCTAATTCTCTTGCTTTCTGAATAATTGTCCAACCAAATGACTTATTATGAACCTTCTTTTTCACTGCAGGAATGTAAAAGTCAATTAATTTTCATCAAAGATGTCATTTTGTCATAAAAACAGGTATTATTTTTGACCACAAGATGGCAGCATAATACTTTGAACCTCTGATTTACCCATGTCTATTCTTAATCACTCTTACTTTTATTTATCGACTCTTTAGCTTTCTTATCAGCCATTTAATTACCTTTCACTCCTATATGTGCAGGAACCCAAAGAAACACAGCTGATAACCCCATCATCTGAATATGATATAATATTTGTTGAATTACTAATAAGATATCTGGACGGCTTTCTGAATGATTTCTTTTTAAACTGATCAATGATGAACTTGAATCTGAACATATGACAGCTCTTAATGGTCTCACCTCCTCAATCCATTCTACAGCACCTAATAATGCAATAATTTAGTAAATTAGCCCAATAGTTTAGAGATAACTGAATTATTCTCAATGTCGGGAAGTCTGAACAACAACTCTTAATGCATCACGTGACTTTTTGGCACAAATTTACCGCAGCGTGGGTGGGATTGTTTCTTAGTCGAGCAGAGGCTGTTTTGTGTGTGCAGAGACCATTTTGTACTGGAGGAAAACTTATAAATGATATTTTGAGTGCAAGGTTGGCGGACAGTTTGCAAAACAATTTCTTTTGTGTGAAACACATCTTTTTGTGTGCAAAACAAGTTTTATTTGTGTGCAACACCTTTTCTGTTTACAACCTTTTGGCAGGAAACTATCTCCATAACTCTTGCTGCAGCATTTTGGATCAGCTGAAGACTTTGAACTGCATTTCAACCAGTAAAGTAATGTTTAAACCAGGGGTGTCAAACGTACGGCCCGCCAAACGATTTGGTCCGGCCCGGTGGCCAAATGCAATATCATTATTCAACGGCTGTATCTCCTTGCTGCATCAACCGATCTGCACCTGATTTCACTGCCGAACGGGTTCGTGTGAATTGCCCGGTGGACGTGCGCGTAAAATGCGTGACATTTTCTGCGGCGGCTGGCGGCAGGCGGTGCGCGTACCCCAGCGGTGCTTGGCTGCGAGGGCCGCTCATCGCCGCTTGCGGCTTTAATTAGGCCCGAGCAGCGAAGCGCTGCGAAGGCCTATTGTATCTGTGTTGTTTAATTATTAGGCCCGAGCAGCTAAGCGCTGCGAAGGCCTATTGTAACTGCAGATTTTATTATTATTATTATTATTATTATTATTATTATTATTATTTATTCTTTGGACTTTTGAAATGGCTTTTTGGAGGCCTAAACATGCATGAAAACTCACCAAACTTTGCCCAAAATTGTCCCCCGTGAGAAATCGCATGATTTTAGTGTAATTGAAAGCGGGCGTGGCAAACCCGCTCAACAGCGCCAACTAGAGTGAGTTGGGCCAAACCGTAACACGTAGAAAGCTGAAATTTTTCACCTAGGTAGCTTTTTTAAAGTTATGAAAAAAAGTCTATTGTGGGTATGCTCTAAAACCCACAGGAAGCCTGCCATTTTGGGTCAAAGGGTAAAATATTGACGGTTTTTGCCTCAAACTTTAACGAACTAGTCCTAGGCATTTTAAGCTATCACTTTCAAATTTTTTCAGCGTGGAGATGAGACCTTGAGGGTTAAAAGTTATCAAAGGTTTTATGAAATATGCATATTTGCCTGAGCTGTCACATTGCAAAAATCAGGTTTGTGGAAAACCATTAAAAACGCATTAAATCAGTAAGCCCCAAGCCATGCTTTGTCTGAGAATTATGAAACTTGGTAAGCAGATGTAACTTCTCAGTCCCTACAAAAAAGTCTCTTGGACCAATTGTGTAAACCCTAAAGAAAGTCAATTAATTTTCATCAAAGATGTCATTTTGTCATAAAAACGGGTATTATTTTTGACCACAAGATGGCAGCATAATACTTTGAACCTCTGATTTACCCATGTCTATTCTTACAGTTTTTTTGGATTGCTTACACTCTAAAGTTAAAAGTAGTACACTATTAGCAAAACCTTACACTCAAGAAGCAAAACATCAGCCCATATTTGCACAACTATAAGCACATTGTCAACCTCACACTTGTTGCAAAACTCTACACACAGTGATTTGCAAAACATTAAACACACTTAACATACATTACACACACAAATGTATTATGAAGTCACTTCCTTGCAATACCAAAGCACTGACTGTCAAATTACCGCACCTTCCAACCAATTGATTCAACACAGTCATCAGGTGTGCAAACACTTGTTTGCTTAATTGTAGACACCAATCAGGTGTATAAGCACTATAAAAAGCAGCAGGTGAGTTCATCGGTCTTCAAGCACAATGGAAAGACGAGGTGGAGAAGAAGGACAAGGACAAGGACAAGGAGGAAGGGGAGGAAGAGGAATCAACAGAGGAGGAATCAACGGAAGAGGAAGAGATGGAGGCCATGCTGGAGGTAGAGGAAGAGAAAGACAAGAACGTGCTCAAAGAGGACCGAATCTGACAAATGAGATCCGCGCAACACTGGTTGACCACGTTGTCAACCACGGCCTGACGCTGAGGGAGGCTGGACTGCGAGTACAGCCAAATCTAAGCCGATACACAGTGGCAAGTGTGATAAGAACATTTCGACTGGAAAATAGGTATTGTAAAAATATTATCATATCAAAAACATCTGCACGGTTTCAGCAACTGCTTACTATCTATGCACTATCAGCACTTCTGTTACCTTTTCCTGTGAAATTACTGTACTATTGTCTAGTAGTGTTTTTTTTCTACATAGGATTGAGGGTCAGGAACGACGAGGGGGAAGGCCTCCTATGTTCACAGAACAGCAAGAAAAGGGAGATAGTAAACATGGTTTTGGCCAACAATGCTAAAACCCTCAATCAGCTCCAAGCTAACATTGTCAATAACCACGTCAGTTTCAACAATATCCATCAGGTCTCAACATCAACACTGGCACGCATCCTAATAAAAAAACATATTCAAATGAAAAAAAATTATCGAGTGCCTTTCGAGCGCAATTCCGAAAGGGTAAAACGACTGCAGCATGATTATGCAGAGGTATGTATTCACCTAAGCATTGTGATCTTGCATACTGTCTCATAATCTTTTACTGTTCTGTAATATGTATACTAGATCTACACTGAACACAATTTTGCCTGACACTGTTCTTCAGAGAGTTTTACAAATGGATGGAGAGGAGAACCAGCATGAGTTAATTTACGTAGATGAGGCTGGGTTCAACCTGTCGAGAACACGAAGGAGGGGAAGAAACATCATTGGTCTATAGGTCTATAGTCAATGTCCCAGGGCAACGTGGGGGTAATATAACACTTGCACAACATAACAGCAGCAAATCAAATCAAATCGATCATATGCAATACATTGTTGTCTGGGACAATGTGTCTTTCCACCGCTCTGCTCTGGTTCAGAACTGGTTTCAGCAACATCCGCATTTCACCGTCCTATATCTTCCACCATACTCTCCATTTCTCAACCCTATAGAAGAGTTTTTCTCGGCATGGCGGTGGAAGGTATATGATCTCTGTCTCCAGGCTGAGGTACCCTTCATCCAAGCCATGGAGGAGGCCTGTGACCAGATGGAGGTAGCAGCAATGCAAGGATGGATTCGTCATTCAAGACGTTTCTTTCCAAGGTGTCTTGCTAATGACAACATTGCCTGCGATGTTGATGAAATTCTCTGGCCAGATCCAGCTAGGCGAAGAGACAATGTCTAGTTTTTGTTTTGCTTTGTTTTTTTACAGTAAACTTACAGTACAATACGTAAAGTGACATTTTGTTACAGTATTATGAATCTCCATGTCAACATTTTGGGCGTGTTGAGAAATAAATGAGTTTCTTCAGTCTGCAACATTGGTCTTGTGTAGTGTTTGGTAAATTTACATTATATTTGTACTTTGTTGATGGTAGCCAACTCTAATCATATTGAAGTAGAAGTGCTAAAAGTGTTTTAGGTTTATCACAGCAGAGTGTAACTCGTGCAAACTGAGTATAATAACGTGAAACGTGTGTGTTTCATATGGTAACAAAGTGTGGTTTTTAAACAGAAGTGTATAGTTTTTACAAGAGTGTTTAATTATGCAAAGGATCTGTAGTGTTTTGCTAATTGGGTGTGTGGTTGTGCTAATTGTGTGCAGTGTTTTGAAAACACGGGCCCTGTTTTGACAATCGTGCTTAAGCAATCCAAAAAAACTGTAATCACTCTTACTTTTATTTATCGACTCTTTAGCTTTCTTATCAGCCATTTAATTACCTTTCACTCCTATATGTGCAGGAACCCAAAGAAACACAGCTGATAACTCCATCATCTGAATATGATATAATATTTGTTGAATTACTAATAAGATATCTGGACGGCTTTCTGAATGATTTCTTTTTAAACTGATCAATGATGAACTTGAATCTGAACATATGCCAGCTCTTAATGGTCTCACTTCCTCAATCCATTCTACAGCAACTAATAATGCAATCATTTCTGCCGTATAAACAGATATTCCTTCATTTAATTTCTTCCCTATGTGCAGTTTAAACTCTGGAATTATTACACCTACTCCAGTTTTTCCTAATTGATTTTTTTTGATTCATCCGTATACATTTTTACATAATTATAAAACTGTTCTATATATTCCTCCACTATTAAAGAATTACATATATACATTTTATCTCTATTTTTCTTTTCCAATATTGTTAAATCTACTATTGTTTCAGGTAAAATCCATGGTGGTGTTATTGATAATGGTACTGTTGGACTAATATTTCAATGATTTAATCCTAATTCTGTTGCTTTCTGAATAATTGTCCAACCAAATGACTTATTATGAACCTTCTTTTTCACTGCAGGAATGTAAGAGTCAATTAATTTTCATCAAAGATGTCATTTTGTCATAAAAACGGGTATTATTTTTGACCACAAGATGGCAGCATAATACTTTGAACCTCTGATTTACCCATGTCTATTCTTAATCACTCTTACTTTTATTTATCGACTCTTTAGCTTTCTTATCAGCCATTTAATTACCTTTCACTCCTATATGTGCAGGAACCCAAAGAAACACAGCTGATAACCCCATCATCTGAATATGATATAATATTTGTTGAATTACTAATAAGATATCTGGACGGCTTTCTGAATGATTTCTTTTTAAACTGATCAATGATGAACTTGAATCTGAACATATGACAGCTCTTAATGGTCTCACTTCCTCAATCCATTCTACAGCACCTAATAATGCAATCATTTCTGCCGTATAAACAGATATTCCTTCATTTAATTTCTTCCCTATATGCAGTTTAAACTCTGGAATTATTACACCTACTCCAGTTTGTCCTAATTGATTTTTTTGATTCATCCGTATACATTTTTACATAATTATAAAACTGTTCTATATATTCCTCCACTATTAAAGAATTACATATATACATTTTATCTCTATTTTTCTTTTCCAATATTGTTAAATCTACTATTGATTCAGGTAAGATCCATGGTGGTGTTATTGATAATGGTACTGTTGGACTAATATTTCAATGATTTAATCCTAATTCTCTTGCTTTCTGAATAATTGTCCAACCAAATGACTTATTATGAACCTTCTTTTTCACTGCAGGAATGTAAAAGTCAATTAATTTTCATCAAAGATGTCATTTTGTCATAAAAACGGGTATTATTTTTGACCACAAGATGGCAGCATAATACTTTGAACCTCTGATTTACCCATGTCTATTCTTAATCACTCTTACTTTTATTTATCGACTCTTTAGCTTTCTTATCAGCCATTTAATTACCTTTCACTCCTATATGTGCAGGAACCCAAAGAAACACAGCTGATAACCCCATCATCTGAATATGATATAATATTTGTTGAATTACTAATAAGATATCTGGACGGCTTTCTGAATGATTTCTTTTTAAACTGATCAATGATGAACTTGAATCTGAACATATGACAGCTCTTAATGGTCTCACCTCCTCAATCCATTCTACAGCACCTAATAATGCAATCATTTAGTAAATTAGCCCAATAGTTTAGAGATAACTGAATTCTTCTCAATGTCGGGAAGTCTGAACAACAACTCTTAATGCATCACGTGACTTTTGGCACAAATTTACCGCAGCGTGGGTGGGATTGTTTCTTAGTCGAGCAGAGGCTGTTTTGTGTGTGCAGAGACCATTTTGTACTGGAGGAAAACTTATAAATGATATTTTGAGTGCAAGGTTGGCGGACAGTTTGCAAAACAATTTCTTTGTGTGAAACACATCTTTTTGTGTGCAAAACAAGTTTTATTTGTGTGCAACACCTTTTCTGTTTACAACCTTTTGGCAGGAAACTATCTCCATAACTCTTGCTGCACCATTTTGGATCAGCTGAAGACTTTGAACTGCATTTCAACCAGTAAACTAATGTTTAAACCAGGGGTGTCAAACGTACGGCCCGCCAAACGATTTGGTCCGGCCCGGTGGCCAAATGCAATATCATTATTCAACGGCTGTATCTCCTTGCTGCATCAACCGATCTGCACCTGATTTCACTGCCGAACGGGTTCGTGTGAATTGCCGGTGGACGTGCGCGTAAAATGCGTGATATTTTCTGCGGTGGCTGGCGGCAGGCGGTGCGCGTACCCCAGCGGTGCTTGGCTGCGAGGGCCGCTCATCGCCGCTTGCGGCTTTAATTATTATTATTATTAATCTGCCACCCCAAAGAGGGGCCTTTTTGGGGGCTTTATCATACTCAAAAACTCACCAAACTTGGCGGATGCAAGAAGACTGTTTAAAAATTTTGTATTTTAAGGTCGTCACAAAAATCAAAACAAAAATGCCTCAACGGCGCCACCTAGCAATTTTCAAAAGACCCTTTGCTATTCACTTACTTCATCTTAGAGACATGAAATTTGGTACAGTGGTAGAGCTCACCAAGACGCTCAGAATTTACAATTAATGTCATAGTGAAAATATCACAGGAAGTCGGCCATTTTAGATTGAAGGTCTGATTTTGACCTCAATTTTGACGTTTACAGCATTGGTACTTGATCGAACTCCTCCTAGGGATTTCGAGCGAGCGGCTTGAAACTCGGTCAGTCTGATCATAAGGCATGGCCAATTAAAAGTTATCAAAACGGTGAGTTTTTTGAGCATGTTGAAGGGGCGTTAGCAGGGGTCAAAGTTCACCTACTCGCCACAAAACATAAAACTGTTATATCTCCTACACAGAAACACACAGAGGCACCAAACTTTCTGTGATTGATCATCATCGGGTCTTCTACAGTATCCAATGGTCAAATGATGACATCACTTAGGCCACGCCCCCTGACAACAGGAAAAACTGTTTTATCTCCTACACAGAAACACACAGAGGCACCAAACTTTCTGTGATTGATCATCATCGGGTCTTCTACAATATCCAATAGTCAAATGATGACATCACTTAGGCCTCGCCCCCCTGACAACAGGAAAAACTGTTATATCTCCTACACAGAAACACACAGAGGCACCAAACTTTCTGTGATTGATCATCATCGGGTCTTCTACAATATCCAATGGACAAATGATGACATCACTTAGGCCACGCCCCCTGACAACAGGAAAAACTGCTATATCTCCTACACAGAAACACACAGAGGCACCAAACTTTCTGTGATTGATCATCATCGGGTCTTCTACAATATCCAATGGACAAATGATGACATCACTTAGGCCACGCCCCCTGACAACAGGAAAAACTGCTATATCTCCTACACAGAAACACACAGAGGCACCAAACTTTCTGTGATTGATCATCATCGGGTCTTCTACAATATCCAATGGTCAAATGATGACATCACTTAGGCCACGCCCCCTGACAACAGGAAAAACTGCTATATCTCCTACACAGAAACACACAGAGGCACCAAACTTTCTGTGATTGATCATCATCGGGTCTTCTACAATATCCAATGGTCAAATGATGACATCACGTAGGCCACGCCCCCTGACAACAGGAAGTGTCATGTTTTATTGTCCATGGCTTTTACAGGCAATTCATGTCGTGAATACATTACATAAATAAGATAATAATTCTTAGTCAGAGGAAATCCAAGGCAAAAACAGTTAGAAAAGTTTTGTGTTCATATTTAATCAGAGTGAGACATCACAACTTTGTTAGATCTCTATGTGAATTACGTGAAATAGTGAGTGCTCTCACCTTAAAAAAAGATCTTTGACGTATTTTGCTCCGGTTTAAAAGCTGCTTTTCAGTGATGAAGCTAGGGAAACTGCTAATGTTGAAGTTGAATTTGTTCTACACGCTTCTGCCTTGGAAAAATATTCGTCTTTTTACAAAAAGAATGTTTAAAGCCAGATTTGGGAACAAAGGTTATTCAGAGAATGCAAGAAAAGGAAGCTTTTGTGGGGAACTTTTGTCCTAGCTGTCTAGCTGCATATGGCCCCAGGACAGCACAATAGTTTTCTTGAAGTTTAATTTTGGAGAAGTAGAAACAAGTATTAATTTCAAAAGGTAGGTAAAAAAGGAAAAAAGTTTTTACAAAATCTTAAAAATGTTGGATAGTTGTTATTTCCATCTTGCTGTGAAAATTGGTGAAATATTATCATTTTTAATGCTTAGATATAAAATCGCAAGGCCATTAATAAAATTGCCTTTTGTTGAAAATGTTTTTTGGCATACCATACTTTATATTTATAGGTAGCCTAGATGTGCATAATAAAAGAGTGGAACTAAAACCTGGTCTAAAATTATTATGGAGCTTTAACTTGCTAAGAGTAATACTGTTAGATGATTATATCTTTAAAATGAGATAACTGTCTCAAAAAATGTGATAGTTTATTTGGTCTGAAGAGATGATGCAATTCAATGTTATTTATATAGCGACAATTCATGAAATATGTCATCTCAAGGCACTTTACAACGTCAAAATCAATCAGATTATACAGATTGGGTCAGATTATACACAAAAATTCCTATATAAGGGAACCAGTTCATTGCATCAAAGTCTTGACAAGTAGCATTCTCTCTTGAAGAAGCGTAGAGCCACAGGGAGAGTCGTCTGCATTGTCCATGGCTTTGCAGCAATCCTACCTACTGAGCAAGCATGAAGCGACAGCAGGAAAAAAAACTCCCCATTAACGGGAAGGAAAAACCTCCAGCAGAACCGGGCTCAGTATGAACGGTCATCTGCCTCGACCGACTGGGGGTTACAGAAGACAGAGCAGAGACACAACAAGAGAGACAAAAAGCACAGAAGCACACATTGATCTAGTAATCTGTTCTACATTAGATGGTAATAGCGGGTGATCTGTCTTCCCTGGATGATGCCACAGCTAACAGAACGCCAGACCAGGTGTACCTACTATGAAGAAAAAAGAAAAATCAAAAAGTTAAAAGCTGAAATTACAACAGTCATTCAAAATTGAAGAACAATAGACCCTGATGTCCTGCAGTAGCCTAAACCTATAGCAGCATAACTATAGAGGTAGCTCAGGGTAACATGAGCCACTCTAACTATAAGCTTTTAAAAAAAGGAAAGTCCAAAGAGCCAGCTTCTAGCGGAGAAGTTCAAGTATCTTGGGGTCTTGCTCACGAATGAGGGGAAGATGGAGCGGGAGATCGACAGGCGGATTGGTGCGGCGTCTGCTGTGAAGCGGGCGCTATACCGGTCCGTTGTGTGAATCTGCACCAGATTTTTTGTGAGTCGTGGGGGAGCGCTGCCGAACACGTTCGTGTAAATCGCCCAGTGGACGGGCGGGCAAAATGCGTGACAGCATCTGCGGTGGCGGGCGGCCGGCGGTGCGCAAATCCCAGCGGTGGCCAAGGCCGGAGCGGCGCTTTGCTGCGAGGGCCGCACATCACCGCTTGCGGTTTTAATTATTATTATTTTTATTCTGCCCCCCTAAAGAGGGGCCTTTTTGGGGGCTTTATCATATTCAAAAACTCACCAAACTTTGCAGATGCATGGTGACTGTTTAAAAATTTTGTATTTTAAGGTCGTCACAAAAATCTAACGAAAAATGCCTCAACGGCGCCACCTAAGAAATTTTCAAAGGACCCTTTGCTATTCACTTACTTCATCGTAGAGTAATGAAATTTTGTACAGTTGTAGATCTAAGCAAGACGCTCAGAATTTACAATTAACGTCATAGTGCAAATATCACAGGAAGTCGGCCATTTTAGATTGAAGGTCGTAATTTTACCTCATTTTTGACGTTTACAGCATTGGTATTTGATCGAACTCGTCCTAGGGATTTCGAGCGAGCGGCTTGAACTCGGCAGTCTGATCATAAGGCATGGCCAATTAAAGTTATCAAAACGGTGAGTTTTGAGCATGTTGAAGGGGCGTTAGCAGGGGTCAAAGTTCACCTACTCGCCACAAAACAGAAAACTGTTATATCTCCTACACAGAAACACACAGAGGCACCAAACTTTCTGTGATTGATCATCATCGGGTCTTCTACAGTATCCAATGGTCAAATGATGATATCACTTAGGCCACGCCCCCTGACAACAGGAAAAACTGTTTTATCTCCTACACAGAAACACACAGAGGCACCAACTTTCTGTGATTGATCATCATCGGGTCTTCTACAATTCCATAGTCAAATGATGACATCACTTAGGCCACGCCCCCTGACAACAGGAAAAAACTGCTATTCTCCTACACAGAAACACACAGAGGCACCAAACTTTCTGTGATTGATCATCATCGGGTCTTCTACAGTATCCAATGGTCAAATGATGACATCACTTAGGCCACGCCCCCTGACAACAGGAAAAACTGTTTTATCTCCTACACAGAAACACACAGAGGCACCAAACTTTCTGTGATTGATCATCATCGGGTCTTCTACAATAGCCAATAGTCAAATTGATGACATCACTTAGGCCACGCCCCCTGACAACAGGAAAAACTGCTATATCTCCTACACAGAAACACACAGAGGCACCAAACTTTCTGTGATTGATCATCATCGGGTCTTCTACAATATCCAATGGTCAAATGATGACATCACTTAGGCCACGCCCACTGACAACAGGAAAAAACTGCTATCTTCTCCTACACAGAAACACACAGAGGCACCAAACTTTCTGTGATTGATCATCATCGGGTCTTCTACAATATCCAATGGTCAAATGATGACATCACTTAGGCCACGCCCCCTGACAACAGGAAGTGTCATGTTTTATTGTTAGCAGTCGCTATGTTACCCCTCTGAGCTAATCAACATGAAACTGTGTCCACAGACATGTTGCTGTGTTGTGGATTCCAGGCCCAACTGGATTCCATGTAGCAGTGCGACATGGTGGCGTGGCGAAGTCACCTGAAGCGCCGCTGCCATATGTCCAGACTTTCCATAGGGTATTGACAAATTTATTAAAAAGTAACTTAAAATTACCTTTAAAAGGACAACATTTTTAAAAGTCAAAAGGCTTATTGATGCTTTGAGAACATCTCTTCTATTCGGCTACAAAATCAACTGGATTCGATGGAGCAGGGCGGCGTAGTGGCGTGGCAAAGTCACCTGAAAACGCCGCTGCCATATGTCCAGACTTCCATAGGATATTGATAAATTTAATAAAAGTAACTTAAATTACCTTAAAGGACAACATTTTTAAAAGTCAAAAGGCTTATTTAATGCTTTGAGAACATCTCTTCTATTCGGCTACAAAACCAACCAAAACAGGATGATCTTTTAAGCTATAAGACCATTTTTAAGATGTCAATACATAGATTTTAAGCTGGTGGGTCGCCACTGCCTCCGGTGGCCAAATGCATCGCTGCATATCAACTGATCTGCACCAGTTTAATCTCGTCATGGCAAAATTATTTTTTCCTTCATGTGTGGCCCCTAATACTCATCGTAAGAACACTGCTGTCGTTACCGGGGTCCTGGGGAAAAAAAAAAAACGCTGCTCCTGGGGGGGAATTTTTGATTATGCTCACGCATAGATGTGTAAAACTTCACATTGCAATTCAGACAGGCGCAGACTGAACCGTGCAGTTCATTTTAAAGAGGCAGTTTTGGCGCATATTCCGATAGAAACGGGCTGCGGGAGCCTAAGTGTGTTGTCGTGGGCTGTGTTTACCCGCTGCAGGTAACCGCTGTGAAACAATCAGAAAGATTTCCCTGATTAATAACATCTTTATGGCGCTAATCTTTATTGTTACTATGTGCTGCTTACCAGTTCTCTCTCTCTCTCGCTCGCCTCGCTTCGTCATCGGACAAAAATCAAACTGCTTCGTGTTTGTATTTGAAATTGTGCGTCAGACTCAGATTTTAGAAGTGTTGTTACGACGTTTGTAGCTGTAAACTGCAACCATTTTATATATATATATATATATATATATATATATATATATATATATATATATCTGGTAAACTTACTGAATTTGCAGCTTAAGAAGATTGGGTTTGACAGACAAACACCAACTGTCCCCGCAATCCAGTGCACACAATACCACAACAGACCTCATCACGCTCTCTACAGTACATCAAGAAAACTAAATCAACTAAAACAAGTTCACGAGTGCACATGAAATGAAGTTAATCCATATTTGTGTGTCAGGGTGTCTAAGCATTCTCCAGAATTTGACATCTCAGCAGAGCCTGTAATAATTATAGAAAGTAACATTATAGTTGTTCTGCCTTTTGTTAAGACAGCAAGGAATTCATGTCGTGAATACATTACATAAATAAGATAATAATTCTTAGTCAGAGGAAATCCAAGGCAAAAACAGTTAGAAAAGTTTTGGGTTCATATTTAATCAGAGTGAGACATCACAACTTTGTTAGATCTCTATGTGAATTACGTGAGATAGTGAGTGCTCTCACCTTAAAAAAAGATCTTTGACGTATTTTGCTCCGGTTAAAAGCTGCTTTTCAGCGATGAAGCTAGGGAAATGCTAATGTTGAAGTTGAATTTGTTCTACACGCTTCTGCCTTGGAAAAATATTCGTCTTTTTACAAAAAGAATGTTTAAAGCCAGATTTGGGAACAAAGGTTATTCAGAGAATGCAAGAAAAGGAAGCTTTTGTGGGGAACTTTTGTCCTAGCTGTCTAGCTGCATATGGCCCCAGGACAGCACAATAGTTTTCTTGAAGTTTAATTTTGGAGAAGTAGAAACAAGTATTAATTTCAAAAGGTAGGTACAAAAGGAAAAAAGTTTTTACAAAATCTTAAAATGTTGGATAGTTGTTATTTCCATCTTGCTGTGAAAATTGGTGAAATATTATCATTTTTAATGCTTAGATATAAAATCGCAAGGCCATTACTAAAAATTGCCTTTTGTTGAAAATGTTTTTTGGCATGCCATACTTTATATTTATAGGTAGCCTAGATGTGCATAATAAAAGAGTGGAACTAAAACTGGTCTAAAATTATTATGGAGCTTTAACTTGCTAAGAGTAATACGTTAGATGATTATATCTTTAAAATGAGATAACTGTCTCAAAAAATGTGATAGTTTATTTGGTCTGAAGAGATGATGCAATTCAATTATTTATATAGCGACAATTCATGAAATATGTCATCTCAAGGCACTTTACAACGTCAAAATCAATCAGATTATACAGATTGGGTCAGATTATACACATTGGTCAAAAAATTCCTATATAAGGGAACCAGTTCATTGCATCAAAGTCTTGACAAGTAGCATTCTCTCTTGAAGAAGCGTAGAGCCACAGGGAGAGTCGTCTGCATTGTCCATGGCTTTGCAGCAATCCTACCTACTGAGCAAGCATGAAGCGACAGCAGGAAAAAAAACTCCCCATTAACGGGAAGGAAAAACCTCCGGCAGAACCGGGCTCAGTATGAACGGTCATCTGCCTCGACCGACTGGGGTTACAGAAGACAGAGCAGAGACACAACAAGAGAGACAAAAAAAGCACAGAAGTTCTACATTAGATGGTAGTAGCGGGTGATCTGTCTTCCCTGGATGAAGCCACAGCTAACAGAACGCCAGACCAGGTGTGCCTACTATGAAGAAAAAAGAAAAATCAAAAAGTTAAAAGCTGAAATTACACAGTCATTCAAAATTGAAGAACAATAGACCCTGATGTCCTGCAGTAGCCTAAACCTATAGCAGCATAACTATAGAGGTAGCTCAGGGTAACATGAGCCACTCTAACTATAAGCTTTTTAAAAAAGGAAAGTCCCAAGGGCCAGCTTCTAGTGGAGAAGTTCAAGTATCTTGGGGTCTTGTTCACAATGAGGGGAAGATGGAGCGGGAGATCGACAGGCGGATTGGTGCGGCGTCTGCTGTGAAGCGGGCGCTATACGGTCCGTTGTGGTGAATCTGCACCAGATTTTTGTGAGTCGGGGGGGAGCGCTGCCGAACACGTTCGTGTAAATCGCCAGTGGACGGCGGGCAAAATGCGTGACAGCATCTGCGGTGGCGGCGGCCGGCGGTGCGCAAATCCCAGCGGAAGCCAAGGCCCGAGCGGCGCTTTGCTGCGAGGGCCGCTCATTCACCACCGGCTTGCGGTTTTAATTTTTGATTGCTAACAGAGCACCTCTCACCAGGCTGGTGGGTAAAAATAGAGAAAAAGAGAAATTAATCTGCAGCAATAAGCTTTAAAGTGCTTGTATTTGCTCTGTGATCCAGGGACCAATTGACTTTTCTAAATCTCTCTATTCACCTTCCAGAGCTGTGCCCTGGGCAGAGCTGCTGTCCTTCTCCTTTTTGTTCTCACCATCTTTTTCCTCCATTTTCTGTTGGTCGTTTTACAAAATCCAACAGCTTTCCTACCAGAAGGCAAAGCCAGTAAGAGAAGAGCTGACAGGTGAGAGTGCATTAATATCAGATAGATAAAGTAGGATAATGACTGGAGAGTAAACAGAAGCACATCTAAATAATGATGAGGATGAAATAAGGAGCATTCAAACATTTTGATGCTGCCTGACGATTAATTAGAAAGAACCAGACTTTGTGTCTGAGCCTCCATCTTTAATCCTCACATCTGGAGCTTTGGATCAGAACCATGACTTCCTCTTTATTATTAGATTATTATTAACTTTAATATTATAGCTGCTCAGTTTTGTCCTCCTGGTTCTGATCACGTTCCTCCATCTTGTGGCTTTATTCACTCTGAGAGGAAACAGGAAGTGACTGTGAGCTCACAGCTAAAGAATCTGAACAAACGGGTCGGTCCAAGATTCCCACTGAGAGAACAAAGGTTTAACTTCCTAGTTCAACTGTCAGAGAATAAAAACATCTTCTGTTTGCTGAGAAGATGTGAAGAATTAAAGCTGAAGCAGAAGCAGACTGGGTTCTGGTTCTGGTTCTGTTTACAGAGAGAAAAAACCAGGAGAAGTTAAGCCACCCTGATCCAGGTTCTTCTCTTTGCTCTGATAAACTGACTGCAGTCTGAACCTGACTAGACCTGTCTCCTGATCTAATCACACCTGACTCCTCTGAGGCTCCGCCCCTTCTCACAGGACAGGTGAGTCTACCTGTGTGGGAACAAGGTTTAGATTCCTTTCTGCTCATCTTTGCATTGACAGAAACTGGCCCTAAAGGATGCCCAGTGCTGCAGTCAGAAGCTCTGTTAGCTTGCAGCAAGAAGATCCGGGTTGTTCAACACTGGGTTTACCTGGAAGAACCAGGTAAACCCAGGTGTTCTCTCTGGGTTCTCTGGCTTCCTCCCACAGTCCAGAAACATGTGGTTAGGTGGGGGGTTAAAGATCAAGATCAAAGGTTTAGCTTTTTTTTATACTTAACAAGTTAGGATTCATTAAATTAGGTAAAGGCCTGTTTTAGGTACCTATGCACACATTATTTTCAAATTACATTAGACTAGATAAAGCAGAAAGTTCAGTAACCAGGTCGAAATCCGTCTACTCTTCCCGCCTGAATTACCCCCCTACTCCTTTCTCCACTCACCCCTACGATGGACAATAATCCACCACTCCAAAACTTACAACACCAGGAGCAAAGGCAGGAGAGGTTCAGTGCGG
>NW_023397112.1:0-55000 GCF_011125445.2 Fundulus heteroclitus
AAGAAAATGTTTTCCTGTCCTGGGACACAGCGGTCTCTGCCTGGCTCTGGTCCACCCACCTAGCATGAAACATGTAATAAGTGGGACTTGATGTGAACATGGCTAGTAGAGACTGGCTACCGCTTTGCCATGTCTTCTCCCCTCTCAGCATGATGCTAGTGCTAACCCATGAACTTTCCTGCTCTGAGGTCGCTGCTCTGCAGACGTAAAGCAGAGCTTACTGTTGTGGACTCTTAAAGAGTGTGGCTATTGACACTGATAACAGACTTGCTAGATAACCAGGGTTCCAGTACCAGCTCAGCAGCCAAGATCCCTGTAGTGGAAAACGCTAGCATTTATCTTTTTTCCGTATGTCATTGTCATTGTTAGCGGCTAACAGCTAGCAGCTAACAGCTAACATCACACTTTTCTGTAACAAATTAACATCCTTACACAGTCAGAGAACGTAGGCCCTCTGCCATGCTCACACATATTATCAATCTAATTTAGCTGTCTCCAAACTCTTTTCACTGTCTTCCTGATTCTAAGCTTATCATTTGCTGTTGTTTCTTATTATCAACAGTGTTGACGGAGAGCACGGTTCATTGCAGTTGATTTTGCAGATACTTTTCAATAATTATTTAATTTTTCCACATGCTATAAGGTTTTTGTTAGTGTTATGATTATTTATCACTGTAATGGAACAACCCACTAGTGTTCTGCCACAAATACCCTGCATAGGGCACAATAAGTGGACTTTTCCTGTTTTAATTTTAAAATGGGCCATCTCTATACTTGCTGTAGCTGAGCTTACACATGTGCATAACTGAAGCCATTTTGTATGTGTTAGAGCAGCAATGCAGCAGCACGACAGAGACAAAATGTGAGGTCTTAAATTTGTTAAAACTTTTAATCTAAGGGTATGAGTTAGATTGTGTTTGACAGTGTATGAGCATATCTGCAATTCAGTTGTTAAAAGTCTTCATTCTGTATGATAAAAACTGTAACATTTTTTTTTAGCTTTTGTAATAGGTAAGTCAAATGCTGATATTGTACATTAGTTTCTTTATGTAGTGTTGTCTGTTGTGCATTCTTTTAATGGGGTTTTCATGAGCCCTTTTTGGTTTTTTAAGGAGTTTTTTTGAATACTCAGAGCAGCAATTTGGTATTTCATTAGTCCAGGAGAATTAAATACAGTGCCAGCAAAGGAAACACAATTTGCATACCCCCCAAAAATACTATAGAGCTCGATAGAAAGAAAATGTTTTCCTGTCCTGGGACACAGCGGTCTCTGCCTGGCTCTGTCCACCCACACTAGCAGGAAACAGTGTAAGAAGTGGTGACTTGATGTGAAGAATGGCTAGTAGAGACTGGCTACAGCTTGGCCATGTCTTCTCCCCTCTCAGCATTATTCTAGTGCTAACCATGAACTTTCCTGCTCTGAGGGTCGCTGCTCTGCAGACGTAAAGCAGAGCTTACTGTTGTGACTCTTAAAGAGTGTGGCTATTGACACTGAATAACAGACTTGCTAGATAACCACTGGGTTCCAGTACCAGCACAGCAGCCAGAGATCCCTGTAGTGGAAAACGGCTAGCATTTATCTTTTATCAGTATGTCATTGTCAGTGTTAGCGGCTAACAGCTAGCAGCTAACAGCTAACATCAGCACTTTTCTGTTAACAAATTAAACATCCTTACACAGTCAGAGAACGTAGGCCCCTCTGTCATGCTCACACAGTATTATCAAAGCTAATTTAGCTGTCTCCAAACTCTTTTCACTGTCTTCCTGAGTTCTAAGCTTATCAATTGCTGTTGTTTCTTATTATCACAGTGTTGACGGAGAGCACGGTTCATTGCAGTTGATTTTGCAGATACATTTTCAATAATTATTTAATTATTTCCACAGTTGCTATAAGGTTTGGGTTAGGTTATGATTAGGTTATCAGCTGTAATGGAACAACCCACTAGTGTTCTGCACAAATACTACTGCATAGGGAACAATAAGTGGACTTTTTCCTGTTTAATTTTAAAATTGGGCAATTCTCTATACTTGCTTGTAGCTGTAGCCTACACATATGCATAACTGAAGCCATTTTGTATGGTTAGAGCAGCAATGCAGCAGCCACGACAGAGACAAGATGTGAGGTTCTTAAATGTGTTAAAACTTTTAATCTAAAGGTATGAGTTAGATTGTGAGTTGACAGTGTATGAGCATATCTGCACTTCAGTTGTTAAAAGTCTTCATTCTGTATGATAAAAACTGTAACATATTTTTTTAGCTTTGGTAATAGGTAAGTCAAATGCTGATATTGTACATTAGGCTTCTTTATGTAGTGTTGTCTGTTGTGCATTCTTTTAATTGGGTTTTCATGAGCCCTTTTTGGTTTTTAAGGAGTTTTTTTGAATACTCAGAGCCCCCAAGAGCCTGTGCCCCCTCATAGTGCTCTTTTTAAAGCGCTGCATTTGAACCCAACCCTAACCAACATTTCTTCAGGCCTTTCCTCCAAACATATGCCCGAGGTTGTCAGCAGTATTGTCTGAGGGTTATTCATTTTTGTCACTATTACCACTAAAAACAAACAAACAAATTAACAAAAAGCTTCACATTATATACTGGGCCTCCAAAGTGCTCTCTGAAACTAGGCCAGGAATGGCTTGTGTCCATGAAATGGGAAAATACTTTTAATTATAGGTTACTATTAATTTAGTCAACAACTTGAGGATACTAGGTATTTGATATATTCAATCTACTGAATATATCAAATATCTAGTACAGCCAAAGTAGTAATTACACTGCATCTAGATTATTTAGGTCAATAAAAAGTAAAGGTTTAGAAAGTACAGTATTTCCCTCTGAAATGTAGTGGATTGTAAGTTTAGAGTTGCATAAAATAGAAATACTAGTAAAGTGGGCTAAAGTACTTAGTTAGTGTCCACCACTAGTATAGTGAAACTTTGGTTAAGGAGAGAGACTTTAATGTTAATAATTTTCTAGTTTGCAGTTTAGTGTTAAATATAAAACATTAGTTATTTGCAGCACTAGTCTGTAAAGCTCCCCTGTGAGCTGAGAAGTGGAGAAATATTGTGTGGTCCTCTGCCGAGCCTCAGTTAATGGCCCATCAGCTTCAAAGGGGCCGCCCTCTGCAGAGCAACGCCCTGCCAGCTGCAGCTCTGCAGGTGCACGGTGCGCCCCTCCCCCCCCTCCCGCTCCCGCCCCCTCCCTCCCGCTCTCCCCTCCACACGGCGAGACGGGACCGCAGCAGCAGCAGAGAGTTACAGGAGTTTCAAGAAGCGGGAGCTGTCCGACTCGACACCAGCAGCTGGTAAGTTTTAAATTCTCTTATTTTGATTTAATCTGGCATGATTTTTGAACGATAGGTTACGATTAACAGTGATATTACTCGATAAGTTATGATAAACAGTGATATTTCTCTTAACAGAGTAGTTAGCATAAGCCAGTTAGCGTTAGCTAACCTTGCTAACGCTAGTGTGTTAGCAGGGTTAGCTAACCCTGCTAACACACTGGTGTTGCAGGCTGGTGTTGCTGTCGGCTAATACGGTAAACTACAGGTATTTTATCGGACTGTACCTCTTAAATATAGCCTCCTTTCCTAAGGCCTCTGTTTACAAGCAACAACCTAATTTCCAATGTAATTATTCATGTATTTATTTTTTTGGGACTTGCTTCAGTTTGCACCATTTATTCAGGGCTGTAACGTTACAGTGCGACAGTTTTGACTGCATATGCTATTAAAAATTATTCTATGCAAACTAAAATGGGAGTTTTGCAGCGAGCTCTGTCTCTCTCCTCTGCTCTGTCTGTGGAAGGTGAGGCTGAGCTCCACACATACAACAGGCCGACAGGATGAAACAGACTTTAGGTTTCACGTTATCAAGTCGAGTAGAGCTCCTTGCTGTCATTGGCAACAAAATCTGTCATTGAGATGAAGTTTTTCAAACAATACAGAGCTTATTATACTGATAATGAACTGTTATGAACAGACTCAAAGCAGACATTTACTGTATGTAGCAATTGAGTCTAATTAGCTAAATATATTAAAATAAGTTTTTTTATGAGGCTGACTGCAGCCTGCACCTCCTCTAAAAGCAGCAGTGAGTCTGAGCAGCAGCAAGAGAGGATGCATTTTACCACAGAGCTGTTAACCAGTTTAAAGACCTGTAGCTTTTTTAAACAGTAGTTTGTGTTTGTTATGCTTACTCATGTAAAATTTTAGCAGTGGCATTATCAGCTGCAGCACTGTGCCACTTTTGAAAGCATATAGAGTAAACACTAAAAGATCACACAGGACAAATTATTCTTCAAAAGTCTTGTGCTGTTCCCAAGTGTTGATTCTGTTATGTTATATGTTATATATAAGTTTCTCCTTGTCTCATCTCCTTGCCTCCTTTCCTCTTCCACTCTTTCATCTAGATAGGAGCTTTGAACCACCAAAAGTCTCAGCAGCTCAAGGTGGATTTACCCCCAGAGGAGACGACCACTACCACCATTAACATAAACCAGCTGATAGACATGGACCTGCTCATTTCGAAGAATAACAAGCGTGAGGTGAGCCTGCAAATATTCCAATACCTACAAGTCATATTTTAAATAGCAATTTAATACTCTTTAAACAGTAATATAACAAAAACACAAATGCTATTATCCAACAAATGTAGGCTATTATATTTATTAAAAATATTCAGCAGAATGAACTCGTCACAAACTTTACGACCTTAGTTAGCATACAACAATAAAATATAACAAATAGCCTTGTTTTATTCAAGGTTTTAAAAGAATGAATCTGAAGATTTTTTTGAAATGCTCCTATTATGCAGTAGTTCCCTCTGTCCTTGCACCACCACTGCAGCTTTAATGTGAGCGGATGGATCTTCTGTTTAAGCTAATTACATCTCAGAAAACTACAATTTCTTTGCACAAACAACTTCAGATGGCTATTCAAAGTTACACTGATGGGTTTGTTTACTTCAAAGAAGCAGACATGCTTATTAAAAGTAGCAATCACGTTTCAGTCACATGGCTGACCACTGTATTCAAAGTCATCTTCCATATCATATAAATATTCAGCCATTATTGAGAAAATACTTACCAGTATGCTACAAAAACATTGTGCCTCTGAGTTCATATTACATGGTTGAATTAAGGTACAGGAGCGCTTCAGATTAACTGTAAATGCACTGAGCTTCAGACTAATTGTAAATGCACTGAGCTTTAGACTAACTGTAAATGCACTCTTCTTCAGATTAACTGTAAATGCACTGAGCTTCAGACTAATTGTAAATGCACTGAGCTTTAGACTAACTGTAAATGCACTCTTCTTCAGATTAACTGTAAATGCACTGAGTTTCAGACTAACTGTAAATGCACTGAGCTTCAGACTAACTGTAAATACACTTGAGTTTCAGACTAACTGTAAATGCACTGAGCTTCAGACTAATTGTAAATGCACTGAGCTTTAGACTAACTGTAAATGCACTCTTCTTCAGATTAACTGTAAATGCACTGAGCTTCAGACTAATTGTAAATGCACTGAGCTTTAGACTAACTGTAAATGCACTCTTCTTCAGATTAACTGTAAATGCACTGAGTTTCAGACTAACTGTAAATGCACTGATCTTCAGACTAACTGTAAATACACTTGAGTTTCAGACTAACTGTAAATGCACTGAGCTTCAGACTAATTGTAAATGCACTGAGCTTTAGACTAACTGTAAATGCACTCTTCTTCAGATTAACTGTAAATGCACTGAGCTTCAGACTAATTGTAAATGCACTGAGCTTTAGACTAACTGTAAATGCACTCTTCTTCAGATTAACTGTAAATGCACTGAGCTTCAGACTAACTGTAAATGCACTGATCTTCAGACTAACTGTAAATACACTTGAGTTTCAGACTAACTGTAAATGCACTGAGCTTCAGACTAATTGTAAATGCACTGAGCTTTAGACTAACTGTAAATGCACTCTTCTTCAGATTAACTGTAAATACACTGAGTTTCAGACTAACTGTAAATGCACTGATCTTCAGACTAACTGTAAATACACTTGAGTTTCAGACTAACTGTAAATGCACTGGTCTTCAGATTAACTGTAAATGCACTGAGCTTCAGATCAACTGCAAATGCACTGAGCTTCAGACTAATTGTAAATGCACTGAGCTTTAGACTAACTGTAAATGCACTCTTCTTCAGATTAACTGTAAATGCACTGAGCTTCAGACTAACTGTAAATGCACTGAGCTTCAGACTAACTTGTTTGATGTAAACAAACCCATCAGTGTAAGTCTGAATAACCATCTGAAGTTTTCTGTGAAAAAAATTGCAGTTTGAGATGTAAATAGCCTAAACAGCCATGAAATGAAGAGGCACTTCATTCTAAAAATAATATACGGTAGCCATGTAGTAAACAGCTTTCAGCTGCAGGTCAGTGCGTCTTTCTTGGACCAGGTAGCTTAATCACAGTGCTGTTTCATCGCACTTTCCTGCTGTGTCAAATGTGTGGTCAGATTGATAGATCGTTTGGTAAAAGCTTTAGTCCTACCTGCCATCTCACAAATACTGCAGAACGTTTTGTCTATTCCGTCTACACTTTCATGACTTAACCATTTTAATTTCTCCTGCCATTCTGGTTTAAAACATTGTGTTTGGATAGGCTGCTGTCCCATTCTCTGTTTATTGAGGAGCAGAAGAGCTTGACGTTTTTATGTGGTGTTACTGGCCTCAACGGCCGTTGATATTTTCATTGGCCTGTCAATTACATTTGATGGCCAAAATATTATGGCTGACCTAAAGTCTGAGCATGAGACATTTTTCAGGCATGTCAGGACTGACTGGTATTTGCATGTGCTGACCTCATTTGCAGGGCCAAACCCTCCCTGAAAAGTCAAAAGATCAGGAGGATGGAGAGGAGACAGACGAGCCAGAGGAGGTAAGTGCAGGGGATGTTGCACATAAAGAGTGATGCCACAGATGCAAGCAGGTTAGAATTAGCAGGTTAAAAGCAGGTTACTCAAATTGGGGGAGAGAGAAAGAGAGAGAAAACGTATATGGTTGTGAACACTAATCAGGGCTGTACGCTTACTTTTTTAGGTTGTACTGCTGGAGCTAGCACGTTAAAAAATGTAGTAGCGCACCCGGTTGGATAGTTAAACATGTTTTATTAGTGAAATTCATTTGATATTGATCAGAAATTATGTGAATGCTTATGTTCATGTGATATTTCAGATTTTCTTTTTTAATTCATTTGCAAAAAAAATCTAAAATTCTGGGTTTGGGTTGTCCTCGCGAGGTACTGAGTGGTGATTCCTGAGGAAACTTTTTTTTTTTTTACTTTGACACAAAGCTTCAACATAAGAAATACTAAAAAATTGAGGGTCTGAATACTTTCATGACCCACTGTATATATTAGACTTTTTGGTTGTTACACAGCTGGTTCTCCGTTTCTTACCTATTATACTTTATTTTCTTTGTAACAGTGAAAGCTCAATTTTTATTAATAGTTGTTATTGTATTTATAAGCTGTAGATCTATTTTAACACAAAGTAAAAATGGATTATTCTGTAATTGGAAATTGTATTTGAGACTATGTTTTTGGTAACTCTTTCAGGAAATGGACCAGTGCCCTTCAGACCCAGATGTTCCTCCACTGAAGAGAACTGAGAGTGTCTTTGTAAGTTTGCAGACAAACCAGTGTGTATTTTGAAATCAGTTGTGATGACAAAATTACGAACTATATTATTGTTGATGGGAAAGGCGTAATTGGAAAATTTAAGTGGGAAGTATTTAAACTTACTAATTGAGTCCCATCTGACTTTAACTTTTCTAGCTTACAAAGAAAATGCTTGGGATCTCTGAATATAAATCAATGACAAGCAGTGAAAAAAGTGAGGATGAGTATGTGCCTAGTTCTACACCAGAATCAGAAGTATCTGAGAAAGAACTCAAACTGCTCAAGTCTCCAACAAACTACAGTTCATCAAACTCGGATGTTCGACGCTTGAACAAAGGTCGTGTGAAGCCTGTGAAATGCAGACAGAGCACATCTTCCTCTTTCCAATCCATGGCAGATTGTGAGTTATCCGAATCCTCCAGTGACACGGATGTAAAAGTCTTGAGGCTAAAAAAGAAAAAAAATGGTGGTCGAGTCTACGATAAGAGGCAGTACTGTCTGTACTGTTGTAAACCATATGCCAAAATTGCACGGCACTTGGATAAGAAACACAGCAACTTGGAGGAGGTAGCACGAGCATTCAGTTATCCAAAAGGATCAGTGGAGAGAAAGCTGCAGATAACTCTAATTCGAAATAAAGGCAATCGTCGCCACAACTTTGAGGTCCTGGAGGAGGGTAAAGGGGTGATGGTTCCCTCTCAACAAAGCACTGAACCAGTGAATGCAAAAGACTATTTGCACTGCACATACTGTGAGGCATTACTCAAAAGGAAAGTGTTGTGGCGGCACATGAAAAAATGCAAATTGGCAAAGAAAAGCATGAAGCCAGGCAGAACCAGAGTGCAGTCACTTTGTGCTGCTGGACAGCCTGTCCCAAAGGAGATCAATGACAAAGTCTGGTGCCTAGTAAATGGCATGAATCAAGACAACATAACAGACACAATTCGGCAAGAAAAATATATTCTGAAGTTAGGAGAACACTTCTATAACAAAAAAGGGACAGACAAAAGCCAACACCAATATATCAGACAAAAAATGCGGGAAATGGGAAGATTAGTTCTCCTAGCAAAGACCCATGGCAAGCTGAAAACAATACATGACTTCTTTCTGCCAGCAAACTTCTGCCACGTTGTGAAAGCTGTGAAGATGGTCTGTGGATGGAGTGAAGATACCAGCAGTTTCAAGATTCCATCCTTGGCGCTCAAACTAGGCCATAGTCTAACTAAAATAGCAGATATTGCAGAGTTTGAAGCAAGGATGTCAGAGAACAAGAAGGCCCTTGAAAATGTGATGACGTTCAGGACATTGAAAGAGAATAAATGGGATGAGTGGGTGTCTTCGCATGCACTGAGGAACCTCAGAGAGTCGAAGTGGAATAAACCTCTTCTTATCCCCTACTGTGAAGATGTTGTGAGACTGCACAACCACATTGACACAGAAAGGCCCAAGTATCGATCCAATCTTGAAACTGCACCAAATAAGAGGAACTGGTTAAATCTTGCTAAACTAACACTTTGTGAAGTGATCGTCTTCAATCGTAGGAGAGAGGGAGAAGTTTCAAAGATGTCCCTGAATGACTTCATGTTGAGAAACACCTTTGCCAGTAATCCAGATCTTGATCTTGCCTTGACTGACATGGAAAAGAAGCTCTGCAAATACTTTGAGCGTGTGGAAATCAAAGGTAAGCGGGACAGAAAGGTCCCTGTCTTACTCAGCCCAGACATGGTGTCCTCCATACAGATGCTGGTGAGATATCGACGACAATGTGATGTGCCAGATGAGAATGTGTATTGTTTGGTAGACCTGAGGCAGAAAGTCACCTCAGAGGATCTGATGCCATCCGTGCTATTGCATGTGAATGCGGGGTGAAGGACCCTCAAACGTTGACATCGACAAGATTAAGGAAACAAATGGCAACAATGTCACAAGTTCTAAACTTGAAAGAGAATGAGGAGGACTGCCTTGCAGGTTTCATGGGTCACAACATCAGGGTCCATCGACAATATTATCGGCTCCCTGAAGGGACATTACAAGTTGCGAAAGTTGCAAAGTTGCTTATGGCCTGTGGAAGAGGAGAGCTATCAAAATTTAAAGGCCTGACATTGGACGAGATCAACGTTGATCCAAATGGTAAAACCTCACCTTGCACACACTATTTTATCATTTAATGTGATGGGATAAATGTGTCATAGGTTTGTCATGCTGCTTCACAACATTTTTTGCTGCGTTTATTCAGAGGAAGTACCTGAAGACAGCTCTCTATCTGGAAGTGAAGATGAAGATGTGATGTCGAGTCTATCCTCTAACTCATCAGGTACATTCACTGAACCAGTGGTTCTCGAAGTGGGGTCTGGGCACTCCCAGGGGTTCCTGGGTGTTCACAGCAAGAAGGGGATTATTTTTTTTTCACTTGTTCACACCATAACCCAATTACAGAATGTTTTGCAGAACTATTTTGTCATGGGTTTAATAAACTTTATGTATGTAAAACATCTAAAGCTTTTATCTAATGGGGGTCTGAAGTCTAATCTCTGTCAGTTTTAGCGTCTTTGGGTGGGTTATCAACCCTGCTATATAGTTAAAAACAAAACAGGTCAATGTTGCCATGGCTTGTGTTCTCATAGTTCATGGAGAGGATGATTTAGTATATTCAGTGCTTCAAGTGAGCTTTTCTAACATTGCATCTTTATGTTTTTCCTTGAAGGTCTAAGACCAGTGAAAATGACTAGACCCGTTCACAGGACACCTACAGAGGAGGACCAGGAGTCTGATGCTTCATCACAGCTAACCAGAGGTATTTTAACGGAATAGTTCATCCCAAGTCAATATTCAATCATTATCTATACACCCTCAAGCTGATGAGAAATCCTCTAGTTTTTTAATACTCTACAGGCGAACAGGCTACAGTTAATATTTAGGCTACAAAAATATACTGAATAGGGTGTTTTCAGCTGACGTCACGCTCACGTGACTACTCAGCGCGTCCGCCATATTGGGTGGCAGTCGTTTCGCACCGTTGACCTGCATTGTATGACGCCTTAGGCAGTATTGGAAGTGAACAATGGGGAAAACGTGTTTAATGGTTGGTTGCACGGCCCGTGGAGGTGGAGATCAACGCTCTTTCTATCGCCTACCAGCCGTAATAGTGAATCAGTGTGAAAAAACAAAACAGCTCTCTGAACAACGCCGTCACCTATGGCTGACACGGATATCCAGGTCCGATTTGGACGGTGTTAAGCTGGAATACGCCAGAGTCTGCGGTGCTCACTTTGTCACAGGTAATTAACTGTTAAGTATTTAAAACATGTAAGAAGAATATATTAATAATAGGGCTTGGGCGTTATGACTTATTACTTTCATCGGCTGCCATGTTGACTGCCTCCGCCGCCTCTACTGCCTATTACTACCGCATACTGTACTCCCTCTCTCAGCCATGTTTTAATTTGATTAATTTCACCTTAACTTGATTTCAACCATGGTAAACCGTTGCTGTATTGTGGGCTGTAACAGCGCAACACATGATCGCCATGGGAAAAACATAGAAACGGATTAATTTTCCACCACTTTCCTGCCTGGAGGCGCAACCACGGAGAACAACTGTTAGCGATAACAAAGAGTCGTCGGCTCGCTTGGATCGCGGCTGTAAGTCGACCGAACATAACTTTCCACAGTATCCCGATGTCAATGAGAGTGTGTTCTAAACGTTTGAAACACATAGCAGCAAGTTAAAAGTACATTACATGCGCGAGTGGTTGTTAGCACTGACGGTTAGCAGCTACTAAACTAGCATGTGCCAGAGCCCGTCTGAGCGCAGCTTACCTTTGAACGAGTTACCGTGTTCCCACTGTTTGCTGGCTTTATGATCTGCAGCTCCTACCGGCGCCAATACGATAAATACAACTTAATTTTGCGCTGGTCATTGTTCGGCTTAAATAATTAAAGCCGCGAGCGGCGTCGATCGGCCCTGCAGCCAAGCGCCTTCGCGCACCGCCGGCCGCCAGCCACCGCAGAAGCATGCGACACATTTGCGTCGGATTGTTTACATTTTTACCATCTTATTAAAACTCACCCGTCCACGTATGATGGCGATTTCCTTGATGTACATAACCAGATGTGAACTGGTTGTGAGCCTCTAGATCCTTGTAAGCTCTCATTTCCTCAAGAGTGTGCAGAGGGTTTTTACCGAACACCAGGTAATGCACTATGTCGCCGTGCTCTACATTTGGCCAATCATCTGGATTACGGCTAAACAAGGCACCGTGGAGGGCATAGGGGTCCATATGGTCGATCACGGAACATTTCCTCAGATATACGTCCTTATCTGGTCGCTCTAGCGTGCTGGCGTACTTATCCATTCGCGATACGATAATACGTGTACGACAACTAGAGATAAGGAAGTGTGCCACCCAATATGGCGGACCGGAAGTTGGCCAGTGACGTCAGTGAAAACCCCCTATTATGTTTGAAGTCAACTGTGTGTGTCATGGTTTCGAGACACTTGGATTGCAGCGGACAAGCAGTATGAAGGGTAGTTTTATAGGCTTTTTTGTAACTGTTACCATCACCACCCGTTATATAGATGAATGCTGTGGGATTCCCCACGGCACTCTTTTCAAAACATCATTCTGTCAATCTGTTTGCCTACAGGTAGATCAAGGAACTGGACAGAGGAGGACCATGACTCTGATACCTCATCACAGCCATTGAATCACTGTTTTCAAGATGAATCAAGACCTGTGAAGAAGATGAAACCCACCAAGAGGACACCTAGAGAGGAGGACCCTGAGTCTGGTACCTCATCACAGCCAAGAAAAGGTATTTGACCAATAACCTGTTTCAGTGGGTGTAATAATCCACTTGATACACAATTCAGAATTTTTTATTATAAATTTCTTTTAATATTGGAGTACTTTACTTTGTCATTTATTGGTTTTTAAGCTGTGCTCTAACTTGTCTATTTAACTTTTACCACAACTTTCTGTCTTCAATGTCTGCACCAGGGAAAGTTTCTGTAATTTTATGTGTTTATATGTAATTTGATGCAAGATACACAAATCAATATCCTCATCATACCTGAAGAAAAAACTTAAATTTTGAAAACGTATTTGAAAATGTGCTTTCTTTAAAGTCTTCAAAGATGCAGTGCTTTAAGTTAACTTTTCTATCATTGAATCTCTGTTTTCAAGACGAGTCAAGACGTGTGAAGAAGATGAAACCCACCAAGAGGACATCTAGAGAGGAGGACCCTGAGTCTGATACCTCATCACAGCCAAGAAAAGGTATTTGACCAATAACCTGTTTCAGTGTATGTAACAATCCACTTGATACACGTATTGAGTCTCGTATGCTCTCAAAACACTGAAGAGCTGCGCCCTGTGGGAAAACTGACGGAAGCCAATGAGAGAGCAGCTTCGGGTCATGTGCTTGTCAAAGTTTGAGGGCTTATGTTGACTCATTAGGCCGGCGCACCGCACACAGGAAGTACATATACATTAGTAAAATACCATTTGGAATTGATTTATAATGAATGCTGACAGGTGCGGAGAGACTAACAGGAGCATCTTGCAAACAAATACTTTTTATTTCATAATTATTTTGCATTTCTAAATCATTTATGTTTAATATGATTAAAGTACTTCTTGATTCTGAGATCATACAAGTTGCTATATATTATAAAGTTCATATATCAATATGACCTGAGTAAAAAAAATTAAAAATTTCGATGACAAATTGTATTTTTCAGGCTTTTTATCTCAAGCCTCCTTAAAAAATTTTGCCGCGTGTCACGTGACCGATGACGTAGTTCGTTGACAAGCGTTGATCTGTTTACATGGCAACACGTTACTTCCTGTTTGCAAAACTCGCTTTTCTCAAATTAAAATAGACGGATAAAACATGTTTAAAATGTGTGTTGTTTATGGTTGTTCAGATACCAACAAGGAGAACGTCTCCTTACACACATTTCAGAACCCGAAGAGTCCCGGAGGAGAGAAAGTCCTCGCTCAATGGAACCGCCCAGTAGCCGGTAGCCTCTAAGCTTTAGCCTCAGACGCAGCGCTGCCTCACGAGTCCTGAGTGGAGTGTCTGTCCCACTCCAGCCGAGACAATCTCTGAGCAACCTGAGCCCAGAGAAGCTCTCAGCCTGGGTTTACTAACGCTGCAGCTCCTCTTCCTCACTCCTCACACCGTGGGAGTGCAGAAATCTGGCTGTCACCATAGCAACCTGCTTTGGAGCGACGCGTTAGCCACACCTCCTCTCAGCACAGCCCTGCTACCCCGCAAAACCCCGAGATGTTTAAATCCGCGGTGGGGATATCAGCCCTTTGGGTTGTGGGTCTATCGGTCTGCTACTCCGGCGCTCCAAGTATTCTCTCTGCCGCTCTGCTACGCTGCTGCCATCCTGCTGCTGCCCCGATCCGGAGAATATAAGCGCCGCGGCGCAACTAATAAATGCGCGTCCGGTCTTACGTCTAGATTATCAAGTAAAATTCCGGGAACAAATAATGCTGAGACACTGTGGTTTGTTCTGATAAAGATCCTTTTCTTTTATGTGCTGTTTTGGCGAATTTCAGCGGCCGTGATAAACGATGCCAGGCAGTCGGGCTTTGACGAGTTGTTTCCGTGTTTACATCTGAACCGCGATTATAAAACCTGATTCCAGCCCATTTCGTTTAATCTCCTAAAATGTTTTATTATTATATAGCCGAATTGTAACAGAAACTTGCGCTGTATTTCATGTTAAAATCATCACTTTGTGAATCCACATGTGAACTTGTCGTTGTGTCTCCATTGCACTCTCTGTAGCTTAGCCGGAGCTAAGTCAACGAACTACGTCATCGTACCAC
Source organism: Fundulus heteroclitus (assembly GCF_011125445.2). Classification (NCBI taxonomy): domain Eukaryota; kingdom Metazoa; phylum Chordata; class Actinopteri; order Cyprinodontiformes; family Fundulidae; genus Fundulus; species Fundulus heteroclitus. Next base: position 14,511 of record NW_023397112.1, read on the forward strand.
GTGACCCAGATGTGGATTTTCCGCCTAGCGGTTGCCAAAGGGCACTTTTGAGTTCAAAAAAAATATCTTTACCAGCGCAATCCCGATCTTAATGCCCCATTTTCTGGAAATAAGTTTTTCCGAGTTGGTCGATTTTAGAATCAAGAAGTACTTTAAGTAAATTTTGTCCAGCTATTTGGAGGGGCGGCGCCTCAGCACCCCGCATTAACCGGTCGCCACCGGTCAGATGTTTGCAACAAACTCAACTGAATGGTTTCTCTCCTTTAGGATCTCGCCACAGACCGTCGTTCTAATGAACTCTCCTCCAGATTAAAAATAAACTAAAATAAGGCATTATTTTATCACAGTGCTTACAGACAGGAAAAACTGTTGACAATTTACGATTTACGATAATTGACAATTTATTTTTCTTATAGAATTTGCAATAATAGGCTTATAAGGATTGAACAACTCATGCTGCCTTTTTTATGTTCACTTACTGTTTGCATCAAAATTAGGGATAAGAATTGAGAACCAGTTCCAGTTGAAAACTGGCTCAATCCATCAACAGTGGCAGTGCAGCCTCTGGACTGTCTATAGTGCACACACACACACATCTATAGTAATCACCCCTACGAACCTTTATTTCATCTTATTTTATTTTTCATAGATTCATCAAGAAAGAAGAGGAAGATGTGGAGCAAAGCAGAAGTCCACGCTGTGGAACAAAAGCTAATGCACAACATTAAGACTGGCAAGGTTCCTGGGAAAGCACAGTGTCTTGAATGTATCCATGCATTCCCAGATGCACTGAAAGGTAGGACCTGGGATGCTGTGAAATACTATGTGAAAAACCGCATAGACACCTGGAAGCGGCGGTCTACGAGGTAACTGCAAGCTCTTGTTTTGTGTTTGAAAGAGCAACTGTTAATGCAGCTCTCACCATTTGATCTGTTGATTAGCTGAACCTCAGAGGTCAGCTTTTGAAGTTCTGCTGTTAGAGAGCAGTGATCTGCTCAGATTGCACTTTATTTTATGCAATTTATTTCATACATAACAGAAATTTTTTTGTACTGTTATGCTTCTTCAATTCATGGATTAGCAAATGTTTTAAAAAGTTTGTTTAACCCTCACATATTGCTCATATTCTGAGTCATAATTACTCTACACCAGGGCTTCTCAATTCCAGTCCTCGCACCCCCCTGCCCTGCATGTTTTAGATGTGTCCCTCCTTCACCACACCAGATTTAAATGATCAGCTCGGCATCAAGCTCTGCAGAGGCCTGATAACGAGACACTCATTTGAATCAGGTGTGGTGGAGGAGGGACACATCTAAAACATGCAGGGCAGGGGGGTGTGAGGACTGGAATTGAATTCATTCAAATATTGAAAATATTTTACATTAATGGGTTCCAATTGTAGCAGTTACTGATCTTTACATTAATTATTAACATTTCTGTATATCAGTAATGTTGCCTGCTGTTAAAAATAAATGACAGACTTTTCATTCAACATTTGTGTAGCTTGTTTGTATCACTCAGCCTATGGTGTTTTTACACTGGGTAGTTTAATTGTGTGTACTGTTAGTAGCTACTACAGTTTTTGCAAAATTGAACAAAGTAAGCAAAGACTGTTTTTGTAACCTCATGTTCCTTTCCCACAGTAAATAACATCATACTTTGCTAACAGCTCAATTATGGCAAGACAATTTCCATTGTCTGGCTCATCTAGTGTATTTGCGCTGCCTCTGAATGACATATTCCTGAAGGCCAAGAAGAGTGTTACATCCAGCAGCCGCTTCAGTAGTGCTTTGTTTTTTTTTTATTTTTGTCTCCATCAATTTTTGTTGTAGGCTGTCAATTCCAGAAGTCTGTAGGAGAGAATGTTGTAGGTTGTAGGTTCTCTCACTCACTTACTCACTCACTCACTCTGGGCCCGGGACAACAGACCGTTTTGTCCCCCCCTATGGGCGGCACCTGGTACCAACCCACTTCTTAAGTCCCCATTGTGTTAGTAAATTTCATATGCAATAAGTGAAAAATTTAAAATGTGAAATCTTAACATTTTAAGCGATATATGAAAATCTAAAATCAAAAAAAAATTTTGGGACTTGGAACCATGTCTGTATCTCATTTAGAAAGGGTGGTCCCCACCGGACACCTTTTTGTCCACTGTCCCCACTGGGGCAGATAAACGAGTATGTGTGTGTGTGTGTGTGTGTGTGTGTGTGTGTGTGTGTGTGTGTGTGTGTGTGTGTGTGTGTCTGTGTGCTGTCTGGCAATGTAGCATTAAGAATTGTTGTCTTAATGCCAAAAAGAGCCCAATGGATTTTACTTCCACAAGTGGAGCCTTACTGCTTTCGCCATAGTGCACCGCTTGATTTATGTATTCAAGACACTTTATTAGATTTTTTGCTGGGACTATTTCATATACAATGGACACTGAAATGATAGGTGAACTAGATCTTGGAGGTGGTCTCCAGGTTGACGCTACATTCCTTCATCCGTCAGGTCGCAGGTCATCCAGTGGGCTCAATCCTCCAAGTTCTCAGGTCACCCTGGTTCCAGCTGCTTCACTGGCCTCATCTGCAGGTACTTCTGGTGGCCCTAACTTAATAAGGACGTCCTGGAGTTCGTGGCAGCCTGTTCTGTTTGTGCCAAACAAGAATTCCTAGAAACCGTCAGCTGGTCTTCTTCAACCGCTCTCCACTCCCAATCGACCCTGGTCTCACATCATACTCGATCTCATCACTGGCCTTCCGCCTTTTAAAGGAAAGAATGTCATCATTGACAGGTTCTCCAAGGGCTGCCATCTACCGAGTCTCGCCAAGCTTCCCTCTGCATTCATCACGATCCGTCTCCTGTTACACTATGCCTTTCGTCTTTATGGAGTCCCCTTGGAGATTATATCTGACCGAGGTCCTCAATTCGTGTCCCAGGTCTGGAGAGATTTCTGCAACAGCCTTGAAACTAAGGTCCAGCTGTCTGCTGGTTTTCACCCTGAGTCCACTTGCCAATGTGAGCGGCTGAACTAAGAACTTGAGGACACTTCCCCCTGTCTCTGTGAGTGCAACCCAACATCCTGGAGCCAACATCTGTCCTGGGCTGAGTACGTTCACAACAGCCACATCTCCGTGGTCACTGGCAGGTCCCCTTTCGAAGTATCTCTGGGTTACCAACCATCCCTGTAACCATCCTCCTTCCCAGAAACCATCCTCCTGTCTGTAAATAGTCATTTGAAGAACTGTAAGAAGATTTGTAAGTCCACCTTGGCCAGAACTCACGATCAGAATAAGAAAGAAACTGATAGGAGGAGGTTCCCAGCAACTGACTATAAACCTGGTATGGTTATCTACCAAGAACTTTCCACTTAAGCGTGTTCTAGAAAATTGCCACCTCGGTTCCTGGGTCCTTCTAAGAATCAATTCCTGTATCAGTCCTTCTGCTGTCCGCCTTAAACTCCCTCACCATCTTCGAGTCCATCCTGTGTACCACGTTTGTCAGATCAAACTGCCTATTCTTTATTTTCCTCTTCTTACCCGGTCCCAGTTCCTGACCCTTTATCATAAGTAATTCCTCTCAATAAAAGATACTTTATTAACTGGCGCCAGTGTTGTAGTACTCGAGTCCGAGACTCGAACTCGAGTCCGAGTCATTAGCTAAATTTAGAGACTCGTGACTTGACTTGGACTTGAGCACTGATGACTCGAACTTGGACTCGGACTCCTACATTCAGATCATTCTGACTCGGAAATTGAGAAAAAGACTCGACTTTTTTTTATATCATTAGGCTATAATTTTAATATGTCATTAGAATATTATTTGGTGTATGATTTTAATATCTAAATGTCATACCGCGCACGTGACGTCACCATCTCATGAGCAACGCCCCTTGCCGCTAAGGTTGGGCAAACAGTGTGAGAGCGCACGTAGCAGCCAGCCATTACGCATGCAACAGATACAACGATATGACCGACTTTACAGCTGTTAAACTTTCACAAGAGGATGTCCAGGCGCCCACTTTACTGGTAGAACTGTGGAACAACATACCAACGTTCAGCTCAAACGATGGCTTGAGTGTCGAGGGCTTAGAAAGACTGGAAAACTGGCCAAGTTGATAGGAAGGTAAGTCGTTGTTTTTTTCCTGCTCGGCGTTCATGCCGTCCTCGGTCGTTTTTTTTTTTTTTCTGTTTGTAGTCACTGTCCAGGAATCGGTATAAATTTTCCGGCCCGCCGAACAATTTAGTCCGGTCCGGTGGCCAAATGCATTATCATTATCCAACGGCTGTATCTCCTCGCTGCATCGAGCGATCTGCACCAGATTTGTTGCGAGTCATGGAGGAACGCTGCCGAACGCGTTTGTGTGAATCGCCCGGTGGACGGACGAGAAAAATGCGTAACAGCATCTGCGGTGGCGGGCGGCCGGTGGTGCGCGAACCCCGCCCGCCGGCCGGCACCGCGGCGGTGCGCGAACCCCGCCCGCCGGCCGGAGCCGCGGCGATGGTCAATAGGCCGGAGCGCGCTTGGCTGCGAGGGCCGATCGACGCCGCTTGCGGCTTTAACATCCTTCATATGCGGCCTATAAGGCGTACCTCGAGTCGCTGTTGCGCGTTCCTTAACAACAATGTTTAAAAAACATGGTTAGGAGACGTCTTAGACTTGGAAAAAGCGGTAGTTTTACCGAGTAAAACCAAGGGTAACTACAGCGAAAGAGTTCTTAGTGCAATGAAATGTTACTGCTTCATGTCATACATCACACGTCAATAGTGACTCGACTCGGACTTGATTCGGATGAGTAGTGGACTCGACTCGGACTCGACTCGGATTTTTTTTTTAATGACTTGGACTTGACTCGGACTTGAACACTGGTGACTCGAACCTGGACTCGGACTCGAGGCATAGTGACTTGACTACAACACTGACTGGCGCCTCCGTGTACGTTGCTTCTGGATCAACCAAGGAAAAAAAATCAGAGCTTTGATTACCCCGTATGTTCCTAACAGAGCACTTCGCTCTCAGACTGCAGGTCTGCTGGTGGTTCCTAGAGTCTCTAAAAGTAGAATGGGAGGCAGATCCTTTAGCTATCAGGCTCCTCTCCTGTGGAACCAACTCCCAGTTTTGGTCCGTGAGGCAGACACCCCGTCTACTTTTAAGACTAATGTTAAAACTTTCCTTTGTGACAAAGCTTCTAGTCAGAGTGGCTCATGTTACCCTGAGCTATCTCTATAGTTGTGCTGTGATAGGCCTAGGCTGCTGGACGACATCAGGGTCTAATTTTCTCACTCTACTGATTTCTACTGTTCTTCAGTCTACTGTTCTCCAGTTTTGCATTGTATTACATTGAAATGACTGTCGTCATTTCAGCTTTTAACTTTTTGCTCTCTCTCTTTTTCTTCATAGTAGGTACACCTGGTCTGGCGTTCTGTTAACTGTGACATCATCCAGAGAAGACGGCTCACCTGCTACTACCATCTAATGTAGAACAGATTACTAGATCAATGTGTGCTTCTGTGCTTTTTTGTCTCTCTTGTTGTGTCTCTGCTCTGTCTTCTGTAACCCCAGTCGGTCGAGGCAGATGACCGTTCATACTGAGCCCGGTTCTGCCGGAGGTTTTCCTTCCCGTTAATGGGTGGTTTTTCTTCCCACTGTCGCTTCATGCTTGCTCAGTATGAGGGATTGCAGCAAAGCCATGTACAATGCAGACGACTCTCCCTGTGGCTCTAAGGTTCCCCAGGAGTGAATGCTGCTTGTCGGGACTTTGATGCAATCAACTGGTTTCCTTATATAGGACATTTTTGACCAATCTGTATAATTTGACCCAATCTGTATAATATGATTGAACTTGATTTTGTAAAGTGCCTTAAGATGACATGTTTCATGATTTGGCGCTATATAAATAAAATTGAATTGAATTGAATTAATATAACAGAATAGTGAGTTTGTCAGCTGACACATCTAAAGAAAATCAGTATTTCAATCTACCAGAGAAACAAACCATCAAATGCTTTGAGGGTTGTGGCAGTTGAATTAATGACCAAATTTCATCATCTATAATTCTGCCAGGGGTATGAATAATTTACTTTTATTGTAGCTTTGCTTGAAAAGTTAACAAGGTTGGTTTGAGTTTGTGTTTTCAAATGACGTTTACCCTACAAATAAAACCATTTGATGATGACTTTGTTTTTAGTTTTTGTTTTTTTCATTTGAGTAAATTCTGCACCAAAACCCTAATGCCAGCCTGTTTTCATGTTCAGTATTTCTTTGGCGCTGACAGAGTTGTCTGCTCATATTAAAAAATTATTTACTATGCATAAATGTAATCCAGAAAGTGAATCATTTAAATTTATATTTAAAAAATCATTGGTTAATTTTCATATTATGTTTAAATATTTTCTATGGGATTTATGTTTCCTAGAAATGATTAAAATCACATATGAATTCAAAGATATACATTGTGTATAATATTTTAGCATAAATCAAAGAGTTGTTAATCCACATTAAAAAACCTTAGAGTTTACTACATATAAATGTAAATAGGAAAGTAAATAATTTACTTATTTAATAATTTAAATATTTTCTATTGGATTTCTGTTTCCTAGCAATTATTTTCATGTAAAGTAATAATTCAAATTACATATGAATTCAAAGATATACATTGTGTTTAATATTCATTTAATCATAAATCAAAACAAACCTTCATGATGAAAATTTCTGAACCAGCTTTTTGCACAGGCTGCGAATTTTGGACATGTTTAGGCCATACAGAACTGGGTTAAAGACTGGCTGACAAGAAAGAAAATACAGTGATAAAAATATTCTTAACATGCTGGGAACATTATTCATGTCAAATCTGCTCTGTAAAATTTCAAAGGAAACACCAAAAGAGAAGTTGATAACTGAAGCGAGGTGAGGGGTGCAGGTACTGAGAGCTTTCTGCCGGGTCTGTTTGGAGCCAGAAAAACACACCTTAAGGATCCTCATGTAGGTGTAGAGAATCACAGACCCGGGAACACAGACTGTGAGAAAAGTCATAAAAAGTTCATAGATGTTATTGACTTTGGGCTCCTTACAGGCCAGTTTAATGATGGAGTGATTACCGCAGTAAATCTTATTCATGACGTTCCCACAGAGGTGCAGAGAGGAGCTCAAGAATACAGTTACAGCAACAAAGAAAAATGGAGGAAACCATGTGATGGATATTAGGATGGCTATCCTCCGTGAAGTCATCACTGAGTTATACTGCAGAGGACAGCAGATAGCGACATACCTGTCATAAGACATGGCGGCTAAGTTGGTGAACTCCACACATGCGTACGTATAAATGCAGAACATCTGCAGAAAGCAGAGCGGAGCAGAAATAATGTGAACATCAGAGAGGATCTGGACCAACAGGAAGGGGAACAGGCCTGAGCTGCCATACAGTTCATTCACAAACAGGCTGCACAGGAACATGTACATAGGTTCATGTAAGCTCTTATTCACACAGATCACCACGATCAGCGGCACATTAGAGCCAACGATCAGGACGTACAGACATAGGACGATGAGAAAAGAGAAGTACTTTACCGAACCAGTGTCAATGTAGGCACTAAGAGTAAAATAAAAAACCTGAGTGGAATTCATTTTCATCCTTGTTTTAGTTTGCAAAACAATGATAGAAGTGGGTCAGTGGATGAGCAAGTAACAAAAAAACTGATCCATATCTATAAGAACTAAAAGAGTAAAAAAAATTAAAGCATCATAAAAAATAGCAACAGTGCATGTTTTCACTAAACAAAGAAGAGATCAAGAAGTTAACTGTGGAGACGCCTCACAGCTACAGCCAGCAGCAAGTCAGGACAGTGATTCATGTCAAAACTCCTAACTGAGCTCAGATCTGCTACTGCTTCTCTTAAAGAGTCCACACAGAGATACACCCACAGCGACACACCTCGTGACTAAATATTCCACAGTCAGCTGTTGGAAATCCAACGAATGAGCCTGGGTTTGGATGCTGTCAGAAAAACAGTACTGGCCTGTCTTCACTGTGTCAAGTGTAAAGTTTGGTGGAGGGATGATCACAATGGGTCCGTTTTTCAGAATTTGGACTTCACCACTTTGGTGCAGTGAAAGAAAATCTAAAGGTTGCAATAAATAAAGACATTTTGGACATTGTATTTTTTGCCAACTTTAGGGACTGTTCAGGATTGAGAATTTGGAATGAGATCAAATTATTTTACATAATTTAGAACAACATTTGGTATGTGTTTCAACCTATTTGCAATGCAAATCCTGAGTTAAACAAAATGGTATTTGATAAAATGAAATTATAAAGAATGATTTGTTCAGTAAAATCCGTAATTTTAGGACACTTGATTTTATTAATGCGATTATTCCTCTGGGAAGCTAGGGTTCGCTGCAGTGATCGGTCGCTAAATGGGTGAATCCTAAAGTTGTACAAAACACCATTAAATTGACATTAATGTTCTGTATTAATGTTGTAATAATGTGCATTGCATTATCAAACGATGGTGGAGCTAAACAAAAATTAGCATTATGTTTAAAACAAAATGTAGGTGTGTGGTAGCACAAATGTTATCCAGGAAGCTAATAGCATTATGCTAGCGGACATTCGGGACTAATTTTAAAAAGACCTTAAGCTCTAGTTAGTCGTAATGAGCGGACTGGAAAACACAAATATTATTATCCCATCAATGTATAAAACCCTTATGGAAATACAGTTATAACCGTAAAAAGTCACTCATACTACTTCAGCAATGCTTTGTTTCAAAATGCTAACGGTAGCTATGCCTGTTAGCTCAGTCAAGCTTTAAAAAAGCCGTGAAAAAACATTAAGTGAACCATTCTAAACTTTCCCTGTTTATTTCTCTACAAAACCTCTCCTGTTGTCTCTGGTTGTGGCGACAGGTCTGGTTGCCAGTGAATTACTCCAAGGTAAAAGCTGGTTACCTCAACAGCTAGCTTGAAACGTGGCTGTGAGGAGGCGCTCTGGGGTCCTTCATGCGGGTCTCAGGCCTGTAAAGGGGGGGTCACATCATGGGGTCTCTGCACTCCTGCTGGATAGTGGCTCGGCTCCCAGCTCACCTTTCTCCTGCACAGTTTAGACAGATCACAGCTGATTTGATTATGATGTTAGTTTCTCAGAAAGCAGACTTTATTCAGATTGGTCAACCCTGCAGAAGCTTGTGAGTCTTTGAGCCCCATGCGGCCCGCATCGGTGGCTGGTCTCCCCACTGTGGACTCCTCTCTCCTCAAGGGTCCACTGGCAAAGAGGAAGATACGTGTGGTGTAGCTTGGCTTCATAGCAACATCACTCTGCTGAGGGGGGCAGTTCCTTGGTGCCTGTAAAAGTCTAAAATTTATTTGCTTACAACTCAGTCTGATTTGATTTCACAACACACGTGCAACAAGTCCAGTCATGATTTCTCCTTGCTCCTAAATAATTCCCAGTCAAATGTCAACAGTATTATAATAAAAATTTGAGAGCCAACATCTCATCCAGCATTAGTGTCTGACCTCACAAATGCACTTCTGGAACATGTTGAAAAACTCCCATAAACACTCCAGAATCTTGTGGACCACATTCCCAGAAGATATAAAGCTTTTACAGCTCCAAAGTGTCAGGGTGCTGTCTGTCTGCTCTGGTTCTGAGTTCCCTCACAGGTGGTGTTAGTGACTGTGGGGGCGTGCCCCACACCTACGGCTCATCGGGAGCAGAATCTACGGTCTTCATAAGCAGAGTTGAGACAGATGGAAAACGCCGGAACCTTAACCAGTCGTGGTACGACAAGGCCGACCAAGTCCTGGATAGCTGTTCGTGAGTCTGTTCTGGTTGTTTCGCTATATTGGACTGATTTCTGGTTTCTCTGTTTTGACTACAGTTTGCGTGCATGTATGCACATACCTGTTTGGAGATTCTTGTGAAGAGTGATCCGTGGATTCCTCCGCTCAGTTTTTCGCGCTGGCTCTCCTTCTCACACTTGTTGGCAAATACCCAGCCGGGGTGAGGCCCCTTTCCTGGATACCCACGGACGCTCGCCTGTTCCTGATCTCCGGTCATGCCATCTGTCTCTACAACCTGTGGTTGTTGCCTCGGGTTCCTCGCCAGTCTCCATCTGCCGCCCTCCAGTTGCAACCCGACTTTCACCAACCAAGGGTAAGCCGCGTAAGATTCATTATTCACTGGTCTCGTCATTTCCTCATAGGATCTTCTTCTTTCAGTCAACCCCGCCCAGACGTTTAGGCCTCGATCCCGGCTTCCAGTCATAGCATTAGTGTCTTGTTCTGTTCCTTTAATAAAAACCCTAAAACTGAGTGCTGTTTTTTCCGAATACTTTCTGCATGTGGGCTAAATCACTAAAAAACATGACAAAGGATGGACCAACTTCATATTGAACCCTACACTGACAAAAAAAAGCATGTTGAATTTATTCTATTCAGTAGTGGATAGTGGTTGCACACCAACCTTTTGCTTTCGTAGCAATCCATAATGTTGAGGTAATTCAAGACAATTTGGTCACTTGAAAAAAGCTCAGTCACTTCCCACTGTTTTGGTTTGGCTTTGTTTTTCTGTCTTCATTTTTTCATCTCTTTTGGGTTAGGTTTGACTTTATTTATTGTTAGTTTTCAGTTATCAGTTATTTTCTGTCAATTTTCACTTCACCCCCTCAGCAGTCAGTCACACCTGATAATCATTTACCAGTCAATTAGCCAGACCCTTGTTCCACCTGTGAAGTGCTCTATTTAAACCTCCCTCTGCCTTCAGTTCAGCACTGGGCCGTCATCATTCCACACCTCTCCATGCCAGTCCCCGGTTTTGCCTTAGAAGATTTGTTTTTCTTGTTTAAGGTTAGTCCTGCCAGTTTCTATTGACTCATACTTTGATGTTTGTGCCTGGAGAAGTTCTGCTCTGTGTCCTGGTGTCTCCAGAGAACTGCTAACTGGACTAGCCATCCTGGAAAGGCTCAGCTCTGTGTCCTGGTGTCTCTCAAGTTCTGCTAACCTGACTAGCCGCCCTGGAGAAGCTCAGCTCTGTGCCCTGGTGTCTGCAAACGAACTGCTAACCTGCTGTGGCTACGGGGCTGCTAGCCGAGCAGAACTGAGCATTCCCGGCTGCCTGGAAAGTCGTGACTCTCTTTCACGCCGGGCCGTCAGCTCCTGCCATCACATTCATCCCTGACCTTCTGCAGTCCTGAACCTCCGGTGTTCATCACTCACCATACACTCACATACTCAGCATACTTCCTTCAATAAAGACTCAAACTTTTAGTCCCGTGTGTGCGTCCTGAGTTCATCGGTAAACAAAACCCTGACACCCACCAGATGTAGAGGGATCAATGAAAGGTGTCTGGTTTAAACATGCAACGTGGGACCAGGGTAACAGACTCATCACATTAATTTTGATTACCGTAATTCTTAAACATACTTCAACACAAAGTCACATCTGTCTCTCAGTACAGAGTAACATAACGATGGCACAGTTTAACTTTGTGACCTCATGCCTCGTTTTCAATTTTAGGATACCTGCTGTCACGGGTAAACTTTGATTCATTGTGTTACAATCAAGTTCAACTGAATATGTTATGCAAATGTTTAATATTATGTATCTACACAATATTATCAAAGTTTCTAAGTACACGAACCATAGTTTCAAAGTAACTAAAGATGCTTAAATAGTACCAAAAGACACCAGATTTCTTTTTTCAGAAAAGATTTAGATTATATTCTAACAGACGTGAAACATTGTTTACCGATTAGATTCAACTTTATTGTCATTACACAGGTATAGGCTACAGGTGGGTGTTTGCTCATTGAAAGGAGCCATTTAGTCCCCTGTACACCTTTTTTTTTTTTTTTTTTTTTTTTTTTTTTTTTTTTTTACTCATATAAACTAGAGTACATTTAAAGGGTAGGAACTGACGCATGGTTGGTTTAAAACACCCCCGCCCGCCCACCCATAGGGAAAAGGCTTCATGTTGTTCCTGAAAAGATATACAGTAATTCCAGATATACATCTTTTCAGATATATAGAGTGCACCGCCTCTTGCCCAATGCCACCACCCTCATCTTCAGGTTGCTCCACAGCTTCGCCGTCAGATTCAAACAGGATTCTGAGCGGGCCACTCCAACACATCAATATCAATTCCTGGTCAAATAACACATTACTTTATAACTAAATCTTCCAAGTGTATGAACAATTTTGAGCAGATGGTCAGATATTGAACATTTATTCTAGTTTTACTTGCAAAATTTGTAAGATTGAGTTGGGTTCATGTCTTTTCAAATAACTTTGTCCTTAATATTGAAACCGTCTGATAACTTTTTAATGAATTCTGCACCTCAAGCCTGTTTCATGTTCAGCATTTCTCTAAATCTGAAAGAGTTGTTAATCCACATTAAATCTTACTGTTTTCTATATATAAATGTAAATAGGAAAGTGAATAATTTACACTTATATTTAAAAAAAAATCAATGGTTAAGTTCCATAATTTTCTTTAAATATTTTCTATCGGATTTCTGTGTTTCCTAGCAATTATTTTCATGGAAACTAATAATTCAAATCACATATGAATTCAAAGATATACATTGTGTTTAATATGCATTTAATCATAAATTTAAAAAAACCTTATGCTGAAAATTTTTGTACCAGCTTTTTGCACAGGCTGCGAAGTTTGGACATGTTTAGGCCATACATAACTGTGTTAAAAACTGGCTGACAAGTAAGAAAATATAGTGATAAAAATATTCTTAACATGCTGGGAACATTATTCTTGTCAAATCTACTCTGTAAGACGTCAAAGGAAACCCCAAAAGAGAAGTTGATAACTGAAGCGAGGTGAGGGGTGCAGGTACTGACAGCTTTCTGCCGGGTCTGTTTGGACCCAGAAAAACACACCTTAAGGATCCTCATGTAGGTGTAGAGAATCACAGACCCAGGAACACAGACTGTGAGAAAAAACATAAAAAGTTCATAGATGTTATTGACTCTGGGCTCCTCACAGGCCAGTTTGATGATGGAGTGATTGCCGCAGAAAATCTTATTAATGATGTTCCCACAGAGCTGCAGAGAAGAACTTAAAACAATGGTGCCACCAACTGCTAAAACAGGGGGTAACCATGTGATGGAGACCAGAAAAACAATTTTCACTGAAGTCATCACTGAGTTATACTGCAGAGGATGGCAGATAGCAACATACCTGTCATAAGACATGACGGCTAAGTTGGTAAACTCTACACTTCCATACGTATAAAAAGAGAAAATCTGCAGAAAACAGAGTGGAGCAGAAATAATGTGAACATCAGAGAGGATCTGGACCAGCAGGAAGGGGAACAACGATGTGCTGCCGTACAGTTCATTAACAAACAGGCTGCACAGAAACATGTACATAGGTTCATGTAAGCTCTTATTCACACAGATCACCACGATCAGCAGCACATTAGAGCCAACGATCAGGACGTACAGACATAGGACGATGAGAAAAGAGAAGTACTTTACCGAACCAGTGTCAATGTAGGCACTAAGAGTAAAATAAAAAAACTGAGTGGAATTCATTTTCATCCTTGTTTTAGTTTGCAAAACAATCATAGAAGTGGGTCAGTGGATGAGCAAGTAACAAAAAAACTGATCCATATCTATAAGAACTAAAAGAGTAAGAAAAATTAAATCATCATAAAAATCAGCAACAGTGCATGTTTTCACTAAACAAAGAAGAGATCAAGAAGTTAACTGTGGAAACGCCTCACAGCTACAGCCAGCAGCAAGTCAGGACAGTGATGTCAAGACTCCTAACTGAGTTCAGATCTGCTTCTGCTTCTCTTAAAGAGTCCACACAGAGATACACCCACAGTAACACACCTCGTGAGTAAATACTCCACAGTCAGCTGTTGGAAATCCAACGAATGAGCCTGGGTTTGGATGCTGTCAGAAAAACTGTACCGGCCTGTCTCCACTGTGTCAAGTATAAAGTTTGGTGGAGGGATGATCACAATGGGTCTGTTTTTCAGAATTTGGACTTCACCACTTTGGTGCAGTGAAAGAAAATCTAAAGGTTGCAACAAATAAAGACATTTTGGACATTGTATTTCTGCCAACTTTAGGGACCGTTCAGGATTGAGGGAAGGGGCATTAACATTTTTAGGAATATTACTTTTAAAAAGTCTAACTATAATAAATATATAACAATAAGCAGGGATGGGCACAGTCACACTAAACGGAAAACAGATAATTGCAGTGCAAATTTTTCGTTCGCATTATTTTTCCAGGCGCAGATTCAGGCGGGGGCGCAGGGGGTGCGCGCACCCCCTTTTGGAGACCTTAAGTATTTTTTAAAGAGCCCGAAATTTTAAACATCCTTCATAGAATTAAGATTAATAGCCAGTAACTGTCATTTAGAACGCACTGTGACGCCGGCGCGGCATAAATTGTCGTCGCAATCACTGATACTGGGGGCGGCATTTAGTGCCCAAATATGGGCAGTAATGACGGGCTGACGTCACATCCTGTGTTGTTTCTTAGCAGAGGCATTGCACTCATACAGCTGCGATAAACAACAATTATTTCGGATTTCCAGAGGACTTCACCATTGAAATTTTCTAGAGCTATTGTTGAAGCAACAATGCCCACGTGCATGGCAGTTTGATGTTGCAATACATCGGATAAAAGTGGAAAAACATCACAAAAATAAGGAGGCCGCTGCTGCAGCAGACAAATTCAACTCACATAGTTCCTTTTTGGTCTCCTTGCCTCAAACTGGGCTGAATTTTGTCAAAAATCAGGTTGCTGTCAAGAAAGTCTTCTATATATTCCAAATCGCTCTCAGATGATGATGATAAATGCATGAAACTCCATCAGTATCGCTAATTAATCCATCACTCTCTGCCATCTTGGATAATAGCGCGCAGTGACGAGCCTGTTCTTCTTCTACGACTACTTCTTCTTCTTCTCTTTTTTTAATAGTGGTTGGCAAACAACTTTTAGGTGCATTACCGCCACCTTCCAGATTGGAGTATGGATCAACCTTAATCTTATAGGGTAGTTCATTGTTATTGTTTTGATGCGGGTTTTTCGCGCATGCGCGCCGGACAATTGCGGACGCAAACAGAGAAACTGACGAGTTCTCCACGTATTTTTCTTCTTTAGATAACGTATCACAAGATAATTTTAAGAGTAAGTTTATGGTTGATGGTATCAGATTGCCAGATCCACACAGCAAGAGCCTGAAGGGACGGAGCGAGTCTGTGAAATGCTGCCAAGTGTTCCGTACCGCAACATACAGCTGCCTTATAAACACGACAGGCCAGTACAGACGAGAGAGCACGAAAGCCCCTGAAACTAATCGGGAAAAAGGCTCCAGCAACTCCAGCGACGCCATGAGGGATTAAGCGGTCAGAAAATGGATGGATGGATGTTCAGACATGTTTGTGTAACAGCACAAAGCGGCGTCGGACACAGACCGCGTCTCAGCAGAGAGGAAGACCCGCCCGGTAGGTTAAAAAAAAACATTGTTTACTACGGATTATTTTGGTGTTTTTGTCTTGTTAAAATGGGTGAGGGTGTCGGCGACATTGCAGCGTAAACACAGACGTACTAGCGCCCATGAACGGGTGGAGGGGAGGTGGCGATCGCTACACGGGCCGGAGAAGCGGCCCATGTAGTGTTTACGCAGCAGCCGATGTCTGCAGCTCCAGACAGCAGCTACTGCTGCCGCAGCCCGTGAACGGGCGGAGCAGCCGCTGTCTGCGCTGACGTCACGCGTGAACTACCCTATATTCTCCCCACAGAAAAAAAGTATGATGATCGTTAGAAAATGTTGATAATGAGAAAACATGGGGTTCTCACAAGTTGTGTAAAGTTGTAAAGTAATGCAATTTCAGGGAAACTTTTTCAAGTAACAGGAAAGTTATGAAAATTAAATTTTTGTTGCAGTTTTTGAAAAGTAATGAAAAAAGAGTGTAAAGTAAAAAAATAAAATAGTGGACATTGACACGCATACAATAGTTATTGTGTAGTGTGTATTGTCTGATCTAAACCTTTTAGTGCCACAAATGCGTTTTATTGTTAAAACTAAGAAGTTGTAAAGTTGTGGCACACAAAGTGGTCATCATCAGTGGAAAAACCCAGCTCTCTCCTTGAAATTCTAAGGATAACAAATATGAAGTGCTATCCAAACATTTCTATGATTCGTCACCTTCTGTCAGTTATACCTGTCACGAGTGCTTCTGTGGAACGTGCTAACTCAGGCCTTAAAGCAGTGAAAACTTTGCTGAGGTCAACAATGGGACAGGAAAGGTTTGTGGCTTTGCTACTTATGTATGTACACAAGGACATTCATTTAGACATCAACAAAATCATTGACATATTTGCCCAGAAGCATCCTAGAGGGTTGACATTCATAAACCCATTATCATCATCATCATAAAGTTGAAGGTGTTGTAGAAGAGAACAATATTCTTTGTCAAGTCTTACAGTTCTATTATAGGCTTATGGCTTAACTTCACCATACATGTTTATTAGTTTAACTTACTTTAAAGTTGTTTTTTCTCTCAACATAGTTTATCTTGTTAAAATATATTCAAAACTCCTTTATCACTTGAATGCTGTAAAAACCAAGAGATTTTGGCTTAAAAACCCTTTTTTAATTACAATAATGGAATATTGCTAATTCCACTTATTTTCATCCATTAAAGTGATTATCAATTTAAAAAACCCTTAGATGAATAATTAGGGTAGTGTGGGAGAGTAAAGATTGCATGCTTTGGTCAGTTAGCCTCACATTAAATAGACCCCTTGCAACCACGTGACTCTGTTACCCAGAACCCTTTGCGTGGCGGCCATATTGGTTGGCACGCCATTTGACAAAATGACGAGTTCTCCACGTATTTTTCTTCTTTAGATAACGTATCACAAGATCGTTTTAAGAGTAAGTTGATGGTTGATGGTATCAGATTGCCAGATCCACACAGCAAAAGCCTGAAGGGACGGAGCGAGTCTGTGAAATGCTGGCCAAGGGTTTCGTACCGCGACACAGCTGCTTTATAAACACGCAGGCCAGTACGGACAAGAGAGCACGAAAGCCCCTGAAACCACTGGACGGCTGCAATTATTTTATATCAGGAAAAAGTCTCCAGCAACGCCCGCGACGCCATGAGGGATTAAGCGGTCAGAAAATGGATGGATGGATGTTCAGACATGTTTGTGCAACAGCACAAAGCAGAGAGGAAGACCCGCCCGGTAGGTTAAAAAAACATCACTCACTACGGATTATTTAGGTGTTTTTGTCTTGTTAAAATGGGTGGGGGTGTCGGCGACATTGCAGCGTAAACACAGAAGTACTATTCAATTCAATTCAATTCAATTTTATTTATATAGCGCCAAATCATGAAACATGTCATCTCAAGGCACTTTACAAAGTCAAGTTCAATCATATTATACAGATTGGGTCAGATTATACAGATTGGTCAAAAATGTCCTATATAAGGAAACCAGTTGATTGCATCAAAGTCCCGACAAGCAGCATTCACTCCTGGGGAACCGTAGAGCCACAGGAAGAGTCATCTGCATTGTACATGGCTTTGCTGCAATCCCTCATACTGAGCAAGCATGAAGCGACAGTGGGAAGAAAAACCACCCATTAACGGGAAAAAAAACCTCCGGCAGAACCGGGCTCAGTATGAACGGTCATCTGCCTCGACCGACTGGGGTTACAGAAGACAGAACAGAGACACAACAAGAGAAACAAAAAGCACAGAAGCACACATTGATCTAGTAATCTGTTCTACATTAGATGGTAGTAGCGGGTGAGCCGTCTTCTCTGGATGATGTCACAGTTAACAGAACGCCAGACCAGGTGTACCTACTATGAAGAGAAAAGAGAGAGAACAGAAAGTTAAAGCAGAAATGACAACACATAATGCATAATTGAAGAACAGTAGAACTCAATATAGTGAGAAAATTAGATCCTGATATACTCCAGTAACCTAAGCCTATAGCAGTAAAACTATAAAGGTAGCTGAGAGTAACATGAGTCACTAGTTATAATTTTTGTCAAAAAGAAAAGTTTTAAGCCTAGTCTTAAAAGTAGACAGGGTGTCTGCCTCACGGACCAAAACTGGGAGTTGGTTCCACAGGAGAGGAGCCTGATAGCTAAAGGATCTGCCTCCCATTCTACTTTTAGAGACTCTAGGAACCACCAGCAGACCTGCAGTCTGAGAGCGAAGTGCTCTGTTAGGAACATACGGGGTAATCAGAGCTCTGATATATGATGGAGTTTGATTATGAAGGGCTTTATACGTTAGAAGAAGAATTTTAAATTCTATTCTTGATTTAACAGGAAGCCAATGAAGGGAAGCTAAAATTGGAGAAATATGATCCCTCTTGTTGATTTTCATCAGAACTCTTGCTGCAGCATTTTGGATCAGCTGAAGGCTTTGAACTGCATTTTGTGGAATTCCTGATAGTAAAGAATTACAATAGTCCAGCCTTGAAGTAACAAATGCATGGACCAGTTTTTCAGCATCACTCCTGGACAGAATGTTTCTAATTTTGGCGATATTCCGGAGGTGAAAAAAGGAAACTCTGGAAACCTGTTTAATATGGGATTTAAATGACATGTCTTGGTCAAAAATAACACCAAGATTTTTTACTTTATTACCAGAGACCAGGTTAATGCCACCCAGATTAAGTGATTGGTTAAGAAGTTTATTTTTTGAGGACTCTGGCCCAAAGATTAAAACTTCGGTCTTGTCAGAATTTAGATGCAGGAAATTTAAAGTCATCCAGCTTTTGATGTCATCAAGACATGACTGCAGTCGAAGTAATTGATTGGATTCATCAGGATTTATGGATAAATATAGCTGAGTATCATCAGCATAACAGTGGAAATTAATCCCATGCTGTCTGATAATTTTGCCTATCGGAAGCATATATATAGTAAAGAGAATTGGTCCAAGGACTGAACCCTGTGGTACTCCACAGGTGACCCTAGAGTTTGAGGAAGATTTATTATTAACATGAACAAATTGGAATCTGTCTGACAGATAAGATTTAAACCAGCCTAATGCTTTCCCCTTAATCCCTACAGTATGTTCAAGTCTTTGTAGGAGAATATTGTGATCAACTGTATCAAACGGAGCACTGAGATCTAACAGGACAAGTATAGACACAAGTCCATTATCTGAGGCCATGAGAATATCATTAGTGACCTTCACCAGAGCTGTTTCAGTGCTATGATGAGCTCTGAAGCCTGACTGAAACTCCTCAAGTAGGTCATTACTTTGTAAATGTTCACAAAGTTGATTAGCAACTACTTTCTCAAGAATTTTAGATAAGAAAAGAAGATTAGATATAGGTCTGTAATTTACTAACTCATCTTGATCAAGAGAAGGTTTCTTAAGTAAAGGTTTAATAACAGCTACTTTCAAAACCTGTGGTACATATCCATTTACTAAGGATAGATTAATCATGTCTAAAATAGTGCCACTGATCAAAGGGAATATGTCCTTAAACAACTTGGTTGGGATTGGGTCTAACATACAGGTAGAAGGTTTAGATGAAGCTAAAATTTTAGATAGCTCAGAAAGCTCTACTGCTTCTAAACAGTTCAAACACTGCGCAGATTCTAAAGATTCCTCCAATGCTGCCTCACTTACTGAGGACGAGGTAATCATGTTTGGGAGGATGCCAATTATTTTATTTTTAATGGCATCAATTTTATTTATGAAGAATCCCATAAAATCATTACTACTGAGAGCTAAGGGAATGGATGGATCAACAGAGCTGTGGCTCTGGGTAAGTTTGGCAACTGTACTAAAGAGAAATCTAGGATTATTTTTATTCTCTTCAATTAATGATGAAAAATATGCTGCTCTAACTCTAGCGCCCGTGAACGGGGGAGGTGGCGATCGTTACACGGGCCGGAGAGCCGCCGCTGTCTGGAGCAGCAGGAAGCGGGTGCTGCTCCAGACAGCGGCGGCTACAGCAGCAACAGCGGCTTCTCCGGCCCGTGTAGCGATCGCTACAGCAGCCGCCGCTGTCTGCTGCTTCAGACAGCGGCGGCTGCTGTAGCGATCGCTACACGGGCCGCTTCTCCGGCCCGTGTAGCGATCGCTACCTCCCCTCCGCCGCTATTTAAGTAGAACAATGACTAGAGCAGAATTAAGTTGTATTTACCGGAGATGAAGTGTAGACTGCAAATTCTCTCGTAGTATGTTGGCTCCCCCAGTCCATTGTGAGTGTCTGCCTGTGCTCTTTTCATTGAAAATATCCACTTCTTTCCCCATCCTTTGGTAAACGACAGAAACGTACATCCAATGATTTGGAATGCCTCTCTGTGCAACCGGGAGCACAACAAGTCGTAGGCATTGTTTAGATTCCAAAAATAAACTAACTAAAAGTACGCTCGAAATCACCCGTTTTGTCATGTAGTAGACGGGCTGTCAGGCTAGCGTGCCCACCAAGATGGAGGCGCGCACCCCCGATCACGTGACTGTGACGTCAGATGCAAGGGGTCTATTGACATGACCCTTATGTGTGCACACCCCTTTGAAATATCCTGGATCCGCCCCTGACCTTCACTCAGCCATGCTTCATGTTGAAATACTCATCATAGATTCTCATCTTGGAGGGAGGCCAGGAGGAATAGTATAAGAGTCCCTCCCCCACAGTTGAGTGAATATGGGGGTGAGGGGTATTAAAGCATGCATGCTCTGCACTCTGTGGGTTTGGAAGTTTAGGAGCCATCACCTGGATTGGTAGCCACAGTCAACTGTAGGTTATAGCAGTCAAGGTTAAATCGGCATGTCAATCATTATCACAGGCCAGAAAATCTTGACAAACCTTGAAAACGTCAAGTCACCTTATTTAAAGGGTCTATAACTCTGTTTTTTTTGCGATGACAACCGGAGCTCTTTCACCAGAGAAGAGCTCATGAACATCAGGGAAACATCACCAGAGGATTTATTCCCCACTTTTCTTCTCCCTACACTGAAAATTTTGGACATCTGGTCAAAAGTGCGCTCACCTTTGCTCACGCAGCGAAACGTCGGAGGAGAGGGAAACGGGCTGGTGCGCTTGTGTGTCTTTGCCAGCGCGGACTCCGGTCACCGCTACCGGGCATAATCCTGTCCAACGTGCATTCCCTGCCCAACAAACTGGACGAATTACAAATGATGATTGGAAAAGACAGGCACTTCTCTTCATCTGCTGTTTTGTGCTTTACAGAGTTGTGGCTGTGTGGATTAATCCCGGACTCTGCGCTGCAGCTGGCAGGTTTCAGGTCCACAGAGCGGACAAAGACACAGAACTCTCTGGCAAAGTGAAAGGACAGCACTGATCTCCTGACCTGGAATCCTTCATCATAAACTGTAAGCCTTTTTATTCACCGCGTGAGTTTGCTTTATTCATTCTGGTTGGTGTTTAGATCGCGCCGCATGTAAACGTGCAGGTCGCACAGCGCACTCTCACAGACCAGATACTGAGTGTGGAGCAGAGAAATCCGGACTCTTTAGTTATTGTCCTTGGTGACTTTAACAAAGGAAACCTCACTCACGGACTTCCTAAATATAGACAGGAGAACATTCTGGATCACTATTACACCACAGTCAGGGATGCTTATCATGCCGTCCCCTGTGCTGCACTGGGCCAATCCAACCACGTCATGGTTCACCTGATTCCTGCTTACAGGCAGAAACTAAAGCTTGGCAAACCTGAAGTCAGGACATCAAAGAAGTGGACCTGTGAGGCTAAGGAGGATCTTCAGGCGTGTTTGGACTCTACTCACTGGGATGTCTTCAGGGCTGCTACCAACAGTCTGGATGGGTTCACAGAGGCTGTGACAGCATATATCAGCTTCTGTGAGGACTGCTGTGTTCCATCATGAACCAGGGTGTGTTACAATAATGAAACCCTGGTTCACAGCCAAACTCAGAAGGCTAAGGCTAGACAAAGAAGATGCCTTCAGAAGTGGGGACAAATACAGATTCAAAGATGCAAAATACAAGTTTAGCAAGGCGGTGAAAGACGCTAAACGACTGTACTCTGAAAAGCTGCAAAACCAGTTGTCCGCCAACGACTCTGCGTCTGTCTGGAAAGGTTAAGGCAGATAACAAATTACAAGCCTAAAGCCCCCCACTCCTTGAACGACCAACACTTAGCCAACGACCTGAACAACTTCTACTGTCGTTTCCAAAGACAAAGGGACAGTCCTGCAATCACTCCCCAACAGATCATCTTCACCTCCACCTTCTCAGCCTGGGCCTGGGCACCTCTTACAATGCCCATCTTAATGGCTCACCCCTCCTCCCCTCCACCCATTGAATGACAACACTTTACATACACGAGAGAGATGTTAACAAACTCTTTAGAAGACAGAACCCCCGGAAAGCTGCTGGACCAGATTCGTTCTCTCCATCCGCCTTGAAGCACTGTGCTGATCAGCTGTCTCCAGTGTTCACAGACATTTTTAACACCTCACTGTCGACATATCATGTGCCAGCCTGCTTCAAATTCTCCACTATCATCCCTGTTTCCAAGCAACCAAGGTCCACAGGACTTAATGACTTCAGACCAGTCGATCTGACCTCAGTGGTGATGAAGTCCTTTGAGTGCCCTGTGCTTTCACACCTAAAATAAATCACTGATCCCCTCCTGCAGCCCCTACAGTTTGCCTACAGAGCCAACAGGTCTGCAGACGACGCTGTCAACCTGCCCCTTCACCACATCCTCCATCACCTGGATTCTGCAGGAACCTACGCCAGGATCCTGTTTGTGGATTTCAGCTCTGCCTTCAATACAATCATCCCAGCTCTGCTTCAGGAGAAGCTCTCCCAGCTGAATGTCCCCGACTCCACCTGCAGGTGGATCACAGACTTCCTGTCTGACAGGAAGCAGCACGTGAAGCTGGGAAAACATGACTCTGACTCCCAGCTCATCAGCACTGGTTCCCCCCAGGGCTGTGTTCTTTCTGCTCTGCTCTCCTCCCTGTACACCAACAGCTGCACCTCCAGTCATCAGTCTGTCAAGCTCCTGAAGTTCCTGACGACACCACTCTCATGGGACTTATCTCTGATGGTGACAAGTCCGCCTACAGGTGGGAGGCTGACCATCTGGTGACCTGGTGCAGGGAGAACAACCTGGAGCTCAACACTGTAAAAACAGTGGAGATGGTTGTGGACTTCAGGAAGAACTCAGCCCCAGCTATCCCCCATCACCCTCTGTGACTCCACCATCGACACTGTGGAGTCTTTCCGCTTCCTGGGAACTATCATCTCCCAGGACCTAAAGTGGGAGCTGAACATCAACTCCCTCACCAAGAAAGCCCAGCAGAGGATGGACTTCCTGAAGAAGGCAGCTGAAGAAATTCAACCTGCCAAGGACAATGATGGTGCAGTTCTACTCCTCCATCATTGAGTCCATCCTCACCTCCTCCATCACCATCTGGTACGCTGGTGCCACCGCTAAGACCAGAGCAGACTGCAGCGTGTCATGCGGTCTCAGAAAAGGTGATTGGCTGCAATCTTCCATCTCTCCAGGACCTGTACGCCTCCAGGACTCTGAGGCGTGCAGGAAGATTGTGGCTGATCCCTCACACCCCAGTCACAGACTATTTCAGTCACTCGTCAGCGCGACGGGTCGAAAGTCATTAAGTCCTGTGGACCTTGGCTTCTTGGAAACAAGCATGGTTTATTTGCCTGTGACCAGGTTGTAAGACAGTAGGTGATGTGGGACAGAACCTTACTGTACATGAACATTTTAGCTCCCTCAAGTGACAAGTGTGATCTTAGAAAGCAATATTAAATCTGATTCTATTGCACACCTTTTTTTATCTGGGACGTAATCAGAATTAGAATCAGAATCAAAATCAAGTTTATTGCCAAGTAGGTTTGCACTTACAAGGAATTTGACTTGGTGTTGATGGTGCAGACAAAAAATAAAATAAAATAAATATATATACAGGATATACAGGATATACAGGATATACAGGACAGCGGAGCGAAATCTCCGCTGTTATTTTTATGAGGTGCCGTTTGGGCACCCCATATTGATCTGGCAGGAGACTGAGTCCCGTTAATAAAGACTAGAAGGTATTCCTGGATAGCACAAATGTTATCCAGGAAGCTAATAGCATTGTGCTAGCGGACATTCGGGACTAATTTTAGAAAGACTTTAAGCTCTAGTTAGTCATTATGAGCGGACTGGAAAACACAAATATTATTATCCCATCAATGTATAAAACCCTTATGGAAATAAAGTTATAACCGTAAAAAGTCACTCATACTACATCAGCAATGCTTTGTTTCAAAATGCTAACGGGAGCTATGCCTGTTAGCTCAGTCAAGCTTTAAAAACACTGTGAAAACACATTAAGTAAACCATTCTAAACTGTTTAATTCTCTACAAAACCTCTCCTGTTGTCTCTGCTTGTGGCGACAGGTCTGGTTGCCAGTGAATAACTCCAAGGTAAAAGCTGGTTACCTCAGCAGCGAAAACAGCTAGCTTGAAACGTGGCTGTGAGGAGGCGCTCCGGGGTCCTTCATGCAGGTCTCAGGCCTGTACAGGGGGGGTCACACCATGGGGTCTCTGCACTCCTGCTGGATAGTGGCTCGGCTCCCAGCTCACCTTTCTCCTGCACAGTTTAGACAGACCACAGCTGATTTAATTATGATGTTAGTTTCACAAAAAGCAGACTTTATTCAGCTTGGTCAACCCTGCAGGTGTTTGTGAGTCTTTGAGCCACATGCGGCCCGCATCGGTGGCTGGTCTCCCCACTGTGGACTCCTCTCTCCTCAAGGGTCCACTGGCAAAGAGGAAGATACGTGTGGTGTAGCTTGGCTTCATAGCAACATCACTCTGCTGAGGGGGGCAGTTCATTGGTGCCTGTAAAAGTCTAAAATTTATTTGCTTACAACTCAGTCTGATTTGATTTCACAATACACGTGCAACAAGTCCAGTCATGATTTTTCCTTGCTCCTAAATAATTCCCAGTCAAATGTCAACAGTATTATAATAAAAATTTGAGAGCCAACATCTCATCCAGCATTAGTGTCTGACCTCACAAATGCACTTCTGGAACATGTTGAAAAACTCCCATAAACACTCCAGAATCTTGTGGACCACATTCCCAGAAGATATAAAGCTTTTACAGCTCCAAAGGATGGACCACCTTCGTATTGAACCCTACACTGACAAAAAAGCATGTTGGATTTACTTTATTCAATAGTGGATAGTGGTTGCACACCAACCTTTTGCTTTCGTAGCAATCCATAATGTTGAGGTAATTCAAGACAATTTGGTCACTTGAAAAAAGATCACTCACTTCCCACCAGATGTAGAGGGATCAATGAAAGGTGTCGGGTTTAAACATGCAACGTGGGACCAGGGTAACAGACTCATCACATTAATTTTGATTACCGTAATTCTTAAACATACTTCAACACAAAGTCACATCTGTCTCTCAGTACAGAGTAACATAACGATGGCACAGTTTTGTTAGTTTAACTTTGTGACCTCATGCCTCGTTTTCAATTTTAGGATACCTGCTGTCACGGGTAAACTTTGATTGATTCATTGAGTTTCAATCAAGTTAAACTGAACATGCAAATGTTTAATATTTTAATATTATGTATCTACACAATATTACAGTCTCTAAGTACACAAAACCATAGTTTCAAAAGTAACTAAAGATTCTTAAATAGTACCAAAAGATACCAGATTTCTTTTTTCAGAAAAAATAAAGATTACAGATGTGAAACATTGTTTACCCGATGAGTGTTTCTTCATTGGCAGGAGCCATTTTTAGTACCCTGTACACAAAAAGAAGTTTTACTCACATAAACTAGAATACATTTAAAGGGTAGGAACTGACAAATGGTTGGTTTATACCCCCACCCATAGGGAAAAGGCTTCATGTTGTTCCTGAAAAGATATACAGTAATTTCAGATATACATCTTTTCAGATATACAGAGTACACTGCCTCTTGCCCAATGCCACCACCCTCATCTTCAGCTTGCTCCACATTCTCCGTCAGATTCACACAGGATTCTGACTCCAACACATCAATATCACTTCCTGGTCAAATAACACATTACTTTATAACTAAATCTTCCAGATGTGTGAATAATTTTGAGCAGATGGACAAATATTGAACATTTATTCTAGTTTTACTGGCATAATTTGTAAGATTGAGTTGGGTTCACGTCTTTTCAAATAACGTCCTTAATATTGAAACCGTCTGATAATGAATTTTATGTTTTTAATTTTTAATAAATTCTGCACTTAAAGCCTGTTTTAAACTCAGCATTTCTCTAAGGCTGACAGAGTTGTTAATCTGTATTAAAAAATCTTACTCTGTAATTTATATAAATGTAAAGAGAAAAGTGAATCATTTACACTTATATTTAAAAAAGATCAATGGTTAAGTTCCATAATTTTCTTTAAATATTTTCTATTGGATTTCTGTTTCCTAGCAATTATTTTCATCCAAAGAAATCATTAAAACCACATATTAATTCAAAGATATACATTGTGTTTAATATTCATTTAATCATAAGTCAAAACAAACCTTTATGATAAAAAATTCTGAAACAGCTTCTTGCACAGGCTGCGAATTTTGGACATGTTTAGGCCATACAGAAGCGGGTTAAAGACTGGCTGACAAGTAAGAAAATACAGTGATAAAAATATTCTTAACATGCTGGGAACATTATTCATGTTAAATCTACTCTGTAAGATTTCAAAGGAAACACCAAAAGAGAAGTTGATAACTGAAGCGAGGTGAGGGGTGCAGGTACTGACAGCTTTCTGCCGGGTCTGTTTGGACCCAGAAAAACACACCTTAAGGATCCTCATGTAGGTGTAGAGAATCACAGACCCAGGAACACAGACTGTGAGAAAAGTCATAAAAAGTTCATAGATGTTATTGACTCTGGGTTCATTACAGGCCAGTTTTATGATGGAGTG
This sequence comes from Fundulus heteroclitus, assembly GCF_011125445.2. NCBI lineage: Eukaryota > Metazoa > Chordata > Actinopteri > Cyprinodontiformes > Fundulidae > Fundulus > Fundulus heteroclitus. Next base: position 41,444 of record NW_023397112.1, read on the forward strand.
ATTGTCGCAGTAAATCTTATTAATGAGGTTCCCACAGAGCTGCAGAGAAGAACTTAAAACAGTGGTGCCACCAACTGTTAAAACAGGGGGTAACCATGTGATGGAGACCAGAAAGACCATTTTCACTGAAGTCATCACTGAGTTATACTGCAGAGGATGGCAGATAGCGACATACCTGTCATAAGACATGACGGCTAAGTTGGTAAACTCTACACTTCCATACGTATAAACAGAGAAAATCTGCAGAAAACAGAGTGGAGCAGAAATAATGTGAACATCAGAGAGGATCTGGACCAGCAGGAAGGGGAACAACGATGTGCTACCGTACAGTTCATTCACAAACAGGCTGCACAGGAACATGTACATAGGTTCATGTAAGCTCCTGTTCACACAGATCACCACGATCAGCAACACGTTAGAGCCAACGATCAGGACATACAGACATAGGATGATGAGAAAAGAGAAGTACTTTACCGAACCAGTGTCAATGTAGGCACTAAGAGTAAAATAAAAAACCTGAGTGGAATTAATTTTCATCCTTGTTTTAGTTTGCAAAACAATCATAGAGGTGGGTCAGTGGATGAGAAAGTAAAAATAAATCTGATCCATCTCTATAAGCACTAAAAGAGTTATAAAAATGAAATCATCATAAAAATCAGCAACAGTGCATGTTTTCACTAAACAAAGAAGAGATCAAGAAGTTAACTGTGGAAGCGCCTCACAGCTACAGCCAGCAGCAAGTCAGGACAGTGATTCATGTCAAGACTCCTAACTGAGCTCAGATCTGTTTCTGCTTCTCTTAAAGAGTCCACACAGAGATACACCCACAGTGACACACCTCGTGACTAAATATTCCACAGTCAGCTGTTGGAAATCCAACGAATGAGCCTGGGTTTGGATGCTGTCAGAAAAACAGTACTGGCCTGTCTTCACTGTGTCAAGTGTAAAGTTTGGTGGAGGGATGATCACAATGGGTCTGTTTTTCAGAATTTGGACTTCACCGCTTTGGTGCAGTGAAAGAAAATCTAAAGGTTGCAACAAATAAAGACATTTTGGACATTTTATTTCTGCCAACTTTAGGGACCGTTCAGGATTGAGGGAAGGGGCATTAAAAATTTTAGGAATCTTACTTTTAAAAAGTCTAACTATTTATAATAAATATATAACAATAAGCAGTGATGGGCACAGTCACACTAAACGGAAAACAGATAATTGCAGTGCAAATTTTTCATTCATCGCATTATTGTTCATGCTGAGTTTAGAAACTGTTTACGTACTGATTAGACTCCATGGGCTAAGACATCCCTCTATGTCTGCTCAGCTCATCTCTGGCAATCAGGTCTGAGCAGTTACACCCGCAGTTAGGCTCTAATTAAGCACCTGGGGAGAGCACTATATATTCCAGCCTCTCCCACCATGTAACTGCCAGATCCATGAAAACCTTTGCGTGAGTAGCCATCCAGCGTTCATTGTTCGTCTGCCTGTGATTGATCAGTTTTGCCTTATGATTTAGCCTGTCTGCCTTGCCCCAGTTAGACTCTACAGTTGGCTTGTGATTCTGGACATCCCAAACCAGACACCATCTCCTCCAGAACTAGGCTTTGAGATCTGCTCCATGAACGCCACAAACAGCATTGGTGACAAGGGACAGCCCTGGCATAGTCCAACGTGCCCTGAGATCAGGCCTGACGTTGTGCCAAGAATGCAGACACAGCTCTTGCTTTGGGCATACATGGACAGTTCGGCCCTCAAAAGTCATCCAGTTATCCTTCACCTCCGCAGCATTTAATATGTAATTAAATGAACCAGCTGATTAATATTATTTCATTGTTCACAATCGCAATCACAGAGAAAAAGCAATGAAAATGTAAAAATACTCAACAGAAAGCCCTTTATTAAATGTGTAAATTTGAGGTAAAAGCGCATATGCTGTCCACATTAAAGGTATAATATGAGGCGGCCGCCTCGCCAAGATCCAACAAAATATGATCCAACAAAAGATCTCTATACTGATTGATACTGAGGTTTTCCTTACTGAGGTTTTCCTTACTTTTCCAATTCATTTCTTTGTGATACATAATGCAGTGAAAACCATGCAAACTATTTTTTTCCAGAGGGATTTCCTCAAAGTTATCCAGCAAGCAAACTGATGGGGAAGGTGAAATTTTACAACTCAGGCACTTTGATAAGTCCTTACATATCTGTGCCCAGAACTTCTGGAGTGGTGTGCATAACCATAACGCATGAATATAATTATCAGGATTATTGCCTATGCAGTGTGGACAGATATTAGAATGTACAAAACCCATCTTGAATAATCTTTGTCCTGTGTGTGTGTTGTAAGTTGGTGTTTCTAGTCAATTTGAAAGTTCTTCTGAGCCCAGAGGTTTTGTTCAAAGCTGACTGATAAATCCTCTTCCCATTTCATAATAGGAAGAGATATTGAATCAGCTATTTTAGTCAGTGTTCTGTATGATTTAGACAGTAGTTTGGTGGGCGGGGGGGTTAAATCTAGAAAGTCTAATATATTAGTTGGGATTTGTAAAACACCTCTAATATGCTTACATTTATTTCGAATTATAGATTTCATTTGTTCATATTCTAAGAATTAATTTTTACTAATGCCATATTGCATGTTTAGTTTGGAAAAAGTGATAAACTCGGTTCCGTTAAGTAAATGTTCCAGGTATTCAATACCTTTATTCTTCCAGTATGTAAAGTTTATTATATTATTATTTTGTAGGATGTCAGGGTTATTCCAGATGGGTGTACGACTGCATTGGATAAGTGATGACTTCGTCATTTTAAGAAACTCCCACCATGCTGTCATAGTGGAGCTAATGTTAATTTTTTAAAGCATGTATGCTGTTTTATATTTGAGCTAATAAACGGCAAATCTGAAATTGTGATATTATTGCATATTTTCTGTTCTATATCTATCCAGGGCTCGTCTAAAGGATTATGTTTTATCTATTTAGAGATGTATTGTAGTCTATTTGCTAAGTAGTTTATGGAAATTAGGCAGATCTAGTCCCCCTCTATCCTTAGTTTTCTGTAGTGTCTTTAAGATGGCAAAAAGAAAGTTGGCAACAAAAATAAGGTCACACACGCTAATATTTCATTGTACCACCTTTAGCTTTGATTACAGCACACATTTGCTGTGGCATTGTTTCAATGACATCACAATTTATCACGATGTCTTTCCACCCAGTGTTGCATTAACTTTTCAGCAAGATCTTGCATTGATGATGGTAGAGTCTGCCCGGTGTGTAAAGCCTTCTCCAGCACATCCCAAAGATTCTCAATGGGTTAAGGTCTGGGCTCTGCGGTGGCCAATTCATGTGTGAAAACAGTGTCTGATGCTCCTTTACCCTGATGCACCCATCACCCTGGAACAGGGGGAATCTGGACTCATCAGACCATATGACCTTCTTCCATTGCCTCAGAGTCTAATATTTATGCTCCCTGGCAAGTTGAAGTCTTCTTTCCATTTAGCCTCACTGAGTAGTGCTTTTCATAAGGCTACAGAGCTGTTCAGTCCCAATCCATTGAGTTCCCTACACATTGTGCGTGTGGAAATGGTCTTACTTTCACTATTGGGAGTGCTACTGTTGTTTTTCATCCATCCATCCATTCATCTTCTTCCGCTTATCTGGTCATGACTTCAGTTATGACCCAAAGCCCATGACCATAGATGAGGTTAGAGGATTCCCTCCTGTCATCCCAAATGTCCCATGTATTTTCCGCTGACATGTCAGGAATTAGTCCCAAATGTCACATTTGGGTATTAATTGGAATGGGTGTTTAGGGAGTAGGTTAGTCCATTTGGGATGAACTGCATTCTACAAAAGTACCACCGGACCACCGGTCTTGCCTTATTTTTGAATTTCCAGGTTATATCACTGTCTGTAACACTTTCCATACTTGGGGTATTGGCTGTTATGGGAGTTTACTGGAGAACTGGAGGCCAATTGGGAGTGTGTGTTTTGGGGGTTGGTGGGTGTCCATTTGGGACTAACCAATGGTGACATTTGGGCAGAATGGGTGATTAAGACCCGCAGGCCCATGGTGAGTGTATAGGGGTTGGTGGGTGTCCATTTGGGGTTGGTGGGTGTCCAATTTGGACTAACAATGGTGACATTTGGGAGAAATAGATGTTTTATGACCTGCAGGCCTATGCTGAGTGTGTGGGGGTTGGTGGGTGTCCATTTGGGACTAACCATGGTGACATTTGGGTACTGTGTGTATTATTGGTATTTAACATGTACTGGTGGTCCAGGGGCTGTTTCTTGGAAGTTGATGCCCGGCTAGGGTGCTCCATTCCTGGGTAGATAGGATCCATGGGTCCCCCTGTTTCTCCTGGACCCTGGTGGTCCAGCAGAACCAGGGGCTGCATTCGTCACAATCCGTCTGCTGTTCCACTATGTCTTTCACCTTCATGGAGTCCCCTTGGAGATTGTATCTGACCGAGATCCTCAATTCATGTCCCAGGTCTGGAGAGATTTCTGCAACAACCTTGAAGCTAAGGTCCAGCTGTCTGCTGGTTTTCACCCAGAGTCCATTGGCCAATGTGAGCAGCTGAACTAAGAACTTGAGGACACTTCCCCCTGTCTCTGTGAGTGCAACCCAACATCCTGGAGCCAACATCTGTCCTGGGCCAAGTACGTTCACAACAGCCACATCTCCGTGGTCACTGGCAGGTCCCCTTTCGAAGTATCTCTGGGTTACCAACCATCCCTGTAACCATCCTCCTTCCAAGAAACCATCCTCCTGTCTGTAAATAGTCATTTGAAGAACTGTAAGAAGATTTGGGATCAGACTAAGTCAACCTTGGTCAGAACTCATTATCAGAATAAGAAAGAAACTGATAGGAGGAGGATCCCAGCACCTGACTATAAACCTGGTATGGTTATCATCCGAGAACTTCCCACTTAATAGTCTTGTAGAAAATTGCCACCTCGGTTCCTGGGTCTTTTTAAGAATCAAATCCTGTATCAGTCCTTCTGCTGTCCGCCTTAAACTCCCTCACCATCTTCGAGTCCATCCTGTGTTCCATGTTTCTCAGATCAAGTTGGTTCACACTGCCTATTCTTTATTTTCCTCCCCTTACCCGGTCCCAGTTCCTGACCATTTATCATAAGTCATTTCTCTCAATAAAAGATACTTTATTAACCGGCACCTCCGTGTTTGTTGTTTCTGGATCAACCATGGAAAACCAACATGACACTGATGCCATGGGAAGCAAGGGTTTATTAAAATGTTACTTTTTATCGTCCATTCTGTTACATTAATTACAATTTAATTATCCATTTTTCTATTAGTCTACATTTGCTTATAATGATTTTTCATTCTCATATTGAAATTGATTTCATTATAAATGAGTGTTGTTTAATCATTAGTCTGTTAAAGTTAGCTTTCTGATTTTGCACAATTAGATTTTGTATTATTAATACTTCATGAGAAAATGTTTTTATTGTTTTCTTCAGAGTTACACCAAAATCAATGTTTGATGCAGTCTTGCAGGCTTTGATAAAGGATGAACTAGGATCTGTTTGGCACTAAAGATCCTTAAAACTAAATGGTAATTGTAATTATTAGATGCAAAACAAGGCTCAGTTTGGGCGAGTACAGGATCTACCTGGAGCCTCCAATGGTTTTTACTACTTCTTAGATTAAGTTTTATTTTCTATTAAGGAAGGTTCAACCTAACATGTAACGACCCCTACTGTGACTAAGGGGTAGTCCAGCAGACCATCATACAGCTAAGTACAACAGAAATAAAAGCATAGATGTTGTCATTAATATATCAGAATAGTGAGTTTGTCAGCTGACACATCTAAAGAAAATCAGTATTTCAATCTGCAAGAGATACAAACCACCAGATGCTTTGAGGGTTGTGGCAGTTGAATAATGACCATTTGCATCATCTATAATTCTGCCAGGGGTATGAATCATTTTGGGCTCAACTGTATTCATGGATACCTGCAGAAAAACGTAGACTGTACTTTCATAGTAGCTTTGCTTGAAAAGTTAACAAGGTTGGTTTGAGTTTGTGTTTTCAAATTACACTTATCCTACTGATAAAACCATTTGATGATGACTTTGATTTTCTCATTTGAGTGAATTCTGCAGCTAAAGCCTAATGCCAGCCTGTTTTCATGATCAGTATTTCTCTGGCGCTGACAAAGTTGTTTGCTCATATTAAAAAAGTATTTACTATGCATAAATGTAATCCAGAAAGTGAATCATTTAAATTTATATTTAAAAAATCATTGGTTAATTTTCATGTTTTGCTTAAATATTTTCTATGCGGTTTATTGTCCTAGAAATGATTAAAATCACATATGAATTCAAAGATATACATTGTGTTTAAGATTTTATCATAAATCAAAACAAACCTTCATGATGAAAATTTCTGAACCAGCTTTTTGCACAGGCTGCGAATTTTGGACATGTTCAGGCCATACAGAACTGGGTTAAAGACTGGCTGACAAGTAAGATAATACAGTGATAAAAATATTCTTAACATGCTGGGAACATTATTCATGTTAAATCTGCTCTGTAAGATTTCAAAGGAAACACCAAAAGAGAAGTTGATAACTGAAGTGAGGTGAGGGGTGCAGGTACTGAGAGCTTTCTGCCGGGTCTGTTTGGACCCAGAAAAAACACACCTTAAGGATCCTCATGTAGGTGTAGAGAATCACAGACCCAGGAACACAGACTGTGAGAAAAGTCATAAAAAGTTCATAGATGTTATTGACTCTGGGCTCCTTACAGGCCAGTTTTATGATGGAATTATTGCCGCAGTAAATCGTATTCATGACGTTCCCACAGAGCTGCAGAGAGGAGCTTAAAACAGTGGTACCACCAACAGCTAACACAGGGGGTAACCATGTGATAGAGACCAGAAAGACAATTTTCAGTGTAGTCATCATTGAGTTATACTGCAGAGGATGGCAGATAGCAACATACCTGTCATAAGACATGACGGCTAAGTTGGTAAACTCTATACTTGCATACGTATAAATACAGAACATCTGCAGGAAGCAGAGTGGAACAGAAATAATGTGAACATCAGAGAGGATCTGGACCAGCAGGAAGGGAAACAAGCTTGTGCTGCCGTACAGTTCATTCACAAACAGGCTGCACAGAAACATGTACATAGGTTCATGTAAGCTCCTGTTCACACAGATCACCATGATCAGCAACACATTAGAGCCAACGATCAAGACATACAGACATAGGACGATGAGGAAAGAGAAGAACTTTACCGAACCAGTGTCAATGTAGGCACTAAGCGTAAAATAAAAAACTTGAGTGGAATTAATTTTCATCCTTGTTTTAGTTTGCAACACAATCATAGAGGTGGGTCAGTGGATGAGCAAGTAACAAAAAAACTGATCCATATCAGTAAGAAAAATTAAATCATCACAAAAAACAGCAACAGTGCATGTTTTCACTAAACAAAGAAGGGTTCAAGAAGTTAACTGTGGAAACGCCTCACAGCTACAGCCAGCAGCAAGTCAGGACAGTGATTCATGTCAAGACTCCTAACTGAGCTCAGATCTGCTTCTGCTTCTCTTAAAGAGTCCACACAGAGAGGCACTCATAGCAACACACCTCGTGACTAAATATTCCACAGTCAGCTGTTGGAAATCCAACGAATGAGTCTGGGTTTGTGTGCTGTCAGAAAAAACAGTACTAGCCTGTCTCCACTGTGTCAGGTGTAAAGTTTGGTGGAGGGATGATCACAATGGGTCCATTTTTCATGAGTTTTTCTCACCCTCTATGGTCCAGTGAAAGTGACATTTAATACTACAACAAATTGGGACATTTTGGGAATTTTCATTGTTCCAACTCCCGAGGAACAATTTGGGGTTCAAGAAATAGGCATTTAATCTTCTTATGGAATATTCATTTATAGAAATTATAACTCCTGTGATATGCCTGTGCAAATTCTCAGTTATATGGGTCATCATAACTGCAAACAGGAACTCCTGTGATGGACTAGCGACTTGCCCAGGGCATACCCCAGGCGTCAGCCCCCATGGGCCTGGAACCTGCAAGGATAAACACATGGTACACATGGATAAAAACTACAATTAAATATATGACAAGTGAATTCATGAGAGGTGTTAATGGTTCAAAGGTTCAAAAATTTAAACTTAATGTGTTTTTTGGGGGGATGATGAGCTTGAAGTGGAGGTAGCTCTAACTGAAATAATTTTGTTGGTGTCAATAAACTGCTTTCTTTGTGGTAGTAAATGAATGTACCACAGGCTTTTGAAGTGGTAAACCTTTACTTAACAAACCCTCTCTTGATCAAGATGACTTCATAAATTACAGAACTATATCTAATCTTCTTTTCCTATCTAAAATTCTTGAGAAGGTAGTTGCTAATCAAGTATGTAATCATTTACAAAGTAATTACCTATTTGAAGAGTTTCAGTCAGGCTTCAGAGCTCATCATAGCACTGAAACAGCTCTGGTGAAGGACACTAATGATATTCTCATGGCCTCAGATAATAGACTTGTGTCTATACTTGTCCTGTTAGATCTCAGTGCTGCATTTGATACAGTTGATCACAATATTCCCCTAGAAAGACTTGAACATACTGTAGGGATTTTGGGGAAAGCATTAGGCTGGTTTAAATCTTATCTGTCTGACAGATTCCAGTTGGTTAATGTTAATAATCAATCCCCCACCCCCACAATAGGTATCAAAACGTGCGGCTCAATCTTGACATGTGTGCTATTACTTTTATTGGGGTTTCGAGTTACCATTGCGACATAATTTGAGAAAAACCATGCCTAAAAATCCCATAGGAATTAATGGAGTCAGGTAGAGAAAGCCTCCAAAATGACAATTTTCAATGCTTCACTGTGTCGTCATACTTTCACCTAGAAACACAGTTTCACTTACAGTTTATAGATATATCTTTGATCTATTCAGAGGTGAAAACGGGATGTGGATATCTTTTATGTATTTTTTTTCAGTTACTCTTCAAATTTCATGTCCATACTTCAGCGGGCTCATCATTTATAATGGAAGTCAATGACGGAATTCTCAGAGGGTTAGAGTGACCCACTCTAACTTTTTGAAAGATTTCACAGCTCCGAACAACTTCAGCCTACTCGCTCAATTTCCACTCTACGTAGACAAAGTATACACCAAAACGTAGGTATTTCTGTCTGGATTCAGAAAATGTAACCCTCGTTTGTGTGGGATTTATAGATTTTTTGCAAATCGCCCTGCCCCAGAGCGGCAAAAAGTAGAAACACGCTCCATTCATTTTCTGTGGAGCTGTCTTCAAAAATCTGACCTGAAAATCCCAAACGACATGTTTTCGCATCGCCTCTCCTAAACGGTATCATGTGCAGGCATGAGACTTTCACAGATTAATGTTCAGACCCTTCTGGCACTCACAATTCAAGAATTTTTGATATACGTCTTACGGCTTTGCCGCAGGAAGGGTTTGTTCGACAGTAGGAAATCTGCAAATCTCTGAAACAGCTTCACACATATATCCTTAAAAAGGAACCACCTGTTACTTGTCGCCACACCTACACCAATTTTTGTAAATACATGAAAATAACCATGATTGTTCACCAACGCCAGCTAATACTGATGGTGAAAGAATTATTTTGATATGTCTTGTACTTCTTCAGTTATAGCAATTTGTTCAGGACCCTGTTTAGGCTGTTTGGGCATTTCCATAATATTTCCCCTTTGTTTCATGATTTTTTGGGCCTTTATCATATTTACAACAAAAACAGATAGTATTGTTCCCCTATCCATTCCGAATTAAACGCAGTAAAATTACGTCTCTAGCCCATATGGTTGTGGAGATATGGGGTGTTGTTCGAGGGAAAGTGTTGCCATTGTTTCCCAATGAGACAGACACAGAGGTAAAGTGTGTGTGTGAATTAGACAGGCAGCTGCATGTGTGAGTGAGTTTCCATGATAACGGAACTCTGCTGGCCAGAGGTTACTAGAGGTCAGGGACATGCTCCATTGGCTTAGCATGGCACTTTTCCACACCCACTGCGGGGGCTGTGATGAACGTAGGAATCTGAGATTCACAACGTTACTTCCTCTTAATATTTTTAAGGTACGGTATGCACCACGTGGCAGGCCCCTTCTAAATTTCTTCAGAAGTTTTCTAGTTTCCACTGTTATGCTGATGACATTCAGCTATATTTATCCATAAATCCTGATGAATTTAATCAATTACTTGACTACAGGCATGTCTTGATGACATCAAAACCTGGATGACTTTAAATTTCCTGATTATAAATTCTGACAAGACAGAAGTTGCAATCTTTGGACCAGAGTCCTCAAAAAATAAACTTCTTAATAAATCCCTTCGTGGATCATGGATGGCATTAAAGTGGCTTCTAGTAATTCAGTTAAAAAAAACCTTGGTGTTATTTTTGACCACAACATGCCATTTAAATACTATATTACACAGGTTTCTAGATTTCCCCAATATTCTTTCACCTCTGGAATATTGTCAAAATTAGAAATATTCTGTCCAGGGGTGATGCTGAAAAACTAGTCCATGCATTTGTTACTTCAAGGCTGGACTATTGTAATTCTTTACTATCAGGAAGTCTACAAAATGCAGTTCAAAGCCTTCAGCTGATACAAAATGCTCCAGCAAGATTTCGGATAAAATCAACAAGAGGGATCAAATTTAAGCTTACCTTCATTGGCTTCCTGTTAAATCAAGAATAGAATTTAAAATTCTCCTCCTCACGTATAAAGTCCTTAATAATCAAGTTCTATCATATATCAGAGCTCTGATTACCCCGTATGTTCCTAACAGAGCACTTCGCTCTCAGACTGTAGGTCTACTGGTGGTTCCTAGAGTCTCTAAAAGTAGAATGGAAGGCAGATCTTATGTACCCCATTTACACTGCCCCTTTTTAACCATGCCGAGACCAGTCCGAGCTCGGTAACTGAGAGAACTTTCGAGTGTAAATGCAACACAAACTGAACTGCACTGTGCCAGACACAACCGGACCGCGCTAAATCTAGACCAGTTCATTAGGTGGGTTCGGCTCGGTTTTTCAGTAGCCTGGTTCTCTAATAACAAAGAGCGCATGAGCAGACCGCGTCATCTCCTTACAGCCAGCTGACATTTCAGACATTGATAAAAATACTAGCTTCCCTACCGTGACACACGATTTCCAGTGATGATTCTGCTTAGCAGTGTGATGAACCTCAACGTCTGTCGTTTCCTGCGTCTGTAGGAAGCAGTAGTACCGCAGAATGTCACTAGGAGGCGAGGAACCAAGAAACCGAGATAGCGTGATGTGTAAACGGTTGTCAAAACCAAGCTCGGCTTGGTTAACTGATCCAAGCTCGGACCGAGCTCGGCACAGATCGGTTTAACATGGGTAGTGTAAATGGGGCTTTAGTTATCAGGCTCCTCTCCTGTGGAACCAACTCCCAGTTTTGGTCCATGAGGCAGACACCCTGTGTACTTTTAAGATTAGGCTTAAAACTTTCCTTTTTGACAAAGCTTCTAGTCAGAGTGGCTCATGTTACCCTGAGCTACCTCTATAGTTATGCTGCTATAGGCTTAGGCTGCTGAAGGACATCAGGGTCTATTTCTCTCAATCAGCTGAGTTCTCCTACTGTTCCCCAGTTTGCATTGTTTCTTGTTATTTCAACTTATAATTTTTTGTTCTCTGTCATTTTTCTCTTCATGCTAGGTACACCTGGTCGGGTGTTCTGTTATGTCATCAATCCTAAACAAGGAAACAGATTGGCTATATTACACCAGGCACCAAGAACAGTGAAAAACAAGAAAATTAAAGATGGATGGGATAGAGGGGCCCACACCGATATTCTTTCAGGGGGTCCAGAAATCCTAACAACTGCCCTGCATACGTGATTATACACAAATATCCCAGTTTGTTGAAGGCTATACAAAATGTGTTATTATTCCATCAATGTGGCCTGCCTACTTTGATGCTGAATTGAGTCAGAATTTTGATAAAGTCAACAGGATTCCTCCTAAGCAAACCTGCAGATCATGAACATTGATTTAATTCCATTTTAAATTGTTTAATCTGAAGTTAGAACTGGTTGTGGAGAGTGAACTTGTGCAACACAGGGACCGGTCCTTTGGTTGTATCGCCTACTACCTTATTTATTTCAAGCTGGAACTGAATCAATGGATGGCCATTTCGTTTTCCAACATGGCTGTGAACCACTGTACATAAAAGACATGGATGAACAAATTTGGTGTGAAAAGAATTGACTGGCCTACAGAGAGCCCTGATCTACGCCCAGCAGATAAGATTTCGGAAGAAATTGAGTGGAGAGTCAAAGTCAGGACTTCAAGTCCAACATCATTGTCTGACCTCACAAATGTAATTCTGACAGAATTATGAACAACTTCCAAAAACAAAATCCTAAACATTTTGGAAAGCCTTTCCAGAACAGTTAAAACTTTTATATCAGTTTGGTTTGGAAAGATGCTACATTTTTATGCTTTATTTATTAATTTATTCATAAAAAATGTTGCAGCCCTTAAACCATGGGGTCCTGAGTAATGGACCCGATGCTGCCTTTCTTCTTTCCTCACTGTGTATTATTTAGTGTTAATACTTTTTTGTTGCCGGTCTCTAAAATATTGTAAAGCCATCGTTTCTGTCCAGCCTGTTTGTAAATGAACTGTACGTCCCCTCAGTTGTTCAGTTTGTTCAACATCCTGGTGGTTCAGATTTTTCTGATGTTCACATTATTTCTGCTCTCCTCTGCTTCCTGCAAATATTATCTCTTTATACTTGTGCAAGTATATAGTTTACCAACTTAGCCGTCATGTCTTATAACAGGTATGTCACTATCTGCCATCCTCTGCAGTATAACTCAATGATGACAGCATGGAAAATGGTCTTTCTGGTCTACATCACATGGTTATCTGTTGGTGGCACCACTGCTTTAAGTTCCTCTCTTTAGCTCTGTGGGAACGTCATTAATAAGATTTACTGTTGCAATCATTCCATCGTAAAACTGGCCTGTAACCAGCCCAGAGTCAGTAACATCTATAAACTTTTTATGACTTTGCTCACTGTCTGTGCTCTTGTCTCATTGATTCTCTACTTCTACTCAACTTTCTGGGACCAAAAAGGCTAAGTCTCGTCATTTTAAATAATCAACTTACCAAGCATACAATTGCTACGTGCATGCTCGGTTTGAGGGATTGCTGCAAAGCCATCAACAATACAGACGACTGTCCACTGTGGCTGTACGCTCTTTCAGGAGGAATGAATGGTGCTAGGAGAGACTTGATGCTGGGATTCCCTGGAGAGGAAACTTTCTGACCAATCTGTCTGGAGGATTTGAAAGAGCTTTGAGATGACATGTGTTGTGATATATTTAAAAAACTGAATTGAAATTGAATTTAATACAATCTCAATTATTTCAATCTCTGGTTCTGGGTTCTCAGGGTGTGGTACAGAGGACAATTTCTCTGCTTCTGTGGCATTTAGACCATTTAGATTCGCTCTGATTGGAGATCTGTTAGTATTACCAAAGGTGTC